>NW_025725984.1:27622-218108 GCF_021461395.2 Schistocerca americana | reverse complement strand
TCCTGTGAGTCCAGTTATAGATTCCGTTGCTTAACTTCAGGTTAACTGTATCCCTTGGACCTTCTTATTGACGATGAAACACAGAAATTGCATCCGAATTTAATACAAAAGGCACAATGCCGACTTAAGTAGAAAAGGATTGATACTCTAACTTTCTATGATTTGAACCCCTCCTGTGAGTCCAGTTTTAGATTCCGATGCTTCACTTCAGGTTTACTGTACCCCTTGGACCTTCTTATTGACGATGAAACACAGAAATTGCATCCGAATTTTAAAAAAAGGCACAATGACGACTTAAGTACAAGAGGACTGATACTATAACTTTCTATGATTTGAACCCCTCCTGTGAATCTGTTTTAGGTTCCGATGCTTAACTTCAGGTTTACTGTATCCCTTGGACCTTCTTATTGACGATGAAACACAGAAATTGCATCCGAATTTAATACAAAAAGCACAATGCCGACCTAAGTACAAGAGGACGGAAACTCTAACTTTCTATGATTTGATCCTCTGCTGTGAGTCCAGTTTTAGTTTCCAATGCTTCACTTCAGGTTTACTGTATCCCTTATACCTTCTTATTGACGATGAAACACAGAAATTGCATCCGAATTTAATACAAAAGGCACAATGCCGACTTAAGTACAAGAGGACTGAAACTCTAACTTTCTATGATTTGAACCTCTGCTGTGAGTCCTGTTTAAGTTTCCGATGTTTCACTTCAGGTTTACTGTATCCCTTGGACCTTCTTGTTGACGATAAAACACAGAAATTGCATCCGAATTTAATACAAAAAGCACAATGCCGACTTAAGTACAAGAATACAGATACTCTAACTTTCTATGATTTGAACCTCTGCTGTGAGTCCAGTTTTAGATTCCGTTGCTTAACTTCAGGTTTACTGTATCCCTTGGACCTTCTTATTGAGGATGAAACACAGAAATTGCATCCGAATTTAATACAAAAGGCACAATGCCGACTTAAGTACAAGAGGACTGATTACTCTAACTATCTATGATTTGAACCCCTCCTGTGAGTCCAGTTTTAGTTTCCGATACTTCAGGTTTGCTGTATCCCTTGGACTTTCTTATTGACGATGAAACACAGAAATTGCTTCCGAATTTAATAAAAAAGGTACAATGCCGACTTAAGTACAAGAGGACTGATACTCTAACTTTCTATGATTTGAACCCCTCCTGTGAGTCCAGTTTTAGATTCCGATGCTTAACTTCAGGTTTGCTGTATCCCTTGGACCTTCTTATTGACGATGAAACACAGAAATTGCACCCGAATTTAATACAAAAGGCACAATGCCGACTTAAGTACAAGAGGACTGATACTCTAACTTTCTATGATTTGAACCCCTCCTGTGAGTCCAGTTTTAGATTACGATGCTTAACTTCAGGTTTACAGTATCCCTTGAACCTTGTTATTGACGATGAAACACTGAAATTGCATCCGAATTTAATACAAAAGGCACAATGCCGACTTAAGTACAAGAGGATTGAACCTCTAACTTTCTATGATTTGAACCTCTGCTGTGAGTCCAGTTTTAGTTTCCGATGCTTCACTTCAGGTTTACGGTATCCCTTGGACCAACTTATTGACGATGTAACACAGAAATTGCATCCGAATTTAATACAAAAGGCACAATGCCGACTTAAGTACAAGAAGACTGACACTCTAACTTTCCAAGATTTGAACCTCTGCTGTGAATCCGGTTTTAGTTTCCCATGCTTCACTTTAGGTTTACTGTATCCCTTGGACCTTCTTATTGACGATGAAACACAGAAATTGCAGCTGAATTTAATAAAAAAGGCACAATGCCGACTAAAGTACAAGAGGACTGATACTCTAACTTTCTATGATTTGAACCCCTCCTGTGCGTCCAGTTTTAGATTCCGATGCTTAACTTCAGGTTTACTGTATCCCTTGGACCTTCTTATTGACCATGAAACACAGAAATTGCATCCGAATTTAATAAAAAAGGCACAATGCCGACTTAAGTACAAGAGGACTGATACTCTAACTTCCTATGATTTGAACCCCTCCTGTGAGTACAGTTTTAGATTCCGATGCTTAACTTCAGGTTTACTGTATCAATTGGACCTTCTTATTGACGATGAAACACAGAAATTGCATCCGAATTTAATACAAAAGGCACAATGCCGACTTAAGTACAAGGCGACTGATACTCTAAATATCTATGATTTGAACCTCTCCTGTGAGTCCAGTTTTAGATTCTGATGCTTCAGTTCAGGTTTACTGTATCCCTTGGACCTTGGTATTGACGATGAAACACAGAAATTGCATCCGAATTTAATAAAAAAGGCACAATGCCGACTTAAGTACAAGAGGACTGATACTCTAACTTTCTATGTTTTTGAACCCCTCCTGTGATTCCAGTACTAGATTCCGATGCTTAACTTCAGGTTTACTGTATCCCTTGGACCTTCTTATTGACGATGAAACACAGAAATTGCATCCGAATTTAATACAAAAGGCACAATGCCGACTTAAGTACAAGAGGACTGATACTCTAACTTTCTATGATATGAACCCCTCCTGTGAGTCCAGTTTTAGTTTCCGATGCTTAACTTCAGGTTTACTGTATCCCTTGGACCTTCTTATTGACGATGAAACACAGAAATTTCATCCGAATTTAATAAAAAAGGCACAATGCCAACTTAAGTACAAGAGGACTGATACTCTAACATTCTGTGATTTGAACCCCTCCTGTGAGTCCCGTTTTGGATTCCGATGCTTATCTTCAGGTTTTCTGTATCCCTTGGACCTTCTTATTGACGATGAAACACAGAAATTGCATCCGAATTTAATACAAAAGGCACAATGCCAACTTAAGTACAAGAGGACTGATACTCTAACTTTCTATGATTTGAACCCCTCCTGTGAGTCCAGTTTTAGATTCCGATGCTTAACTTCTGGTTCACTGTATCCCTTGGTCCTTCTTATTGACTATGAAACACAGAAATTGCATCCGAATTTAATAAAAAGGCACAATGCCGACATAAGTACAAGAGGACTGATACTCTAACTTTCTATGATTTGAACCCCTCCTGTGAGTTTAGTTTTAGTTTCCGATGCTTCACTTCAGGTTTACTGTATCCCTTGGACATTCTTATTGACGATGAAACACAGAAATTGCATGCGAATTTAATACAAAAGGCACAATGCCGACTTAAGTACAAGAGGACTGAAACCCTAACTTTCTATGATTTGAACCTCTGCTGTGAGTCCAGTTTTAGTTTCCGATGCTTCACTTCAAGTTTACTGTATCCCTTGGACCTTCTTATTGACGATGAAACACAGAAATTGCATCCGAATTTAATAAAAAAGACACAATGCCGACATAAGTACCAGAGGACTTATACTCTAAGTTTCTATGATTTGAACGCCTCCTGTGAGTACAGTTTTAGATTCCGTAGCTTAACTTCAGGTTTACTGTATCCCTTGGACCTTCTTATTGACGATGAAACACAAAAATTGCATCCGAATTTGATACAAAAGGCACAATGCCGACTTAAGTACAAGAGGACTGATACTCTAACTTTCTATGATTTGTCCCCCTCCTGTGAGTCCAGTTTTAGTTTCAGATGCTTCACTTCAGGTTTACTATATCTGTTGGACCTTCTTATTGACGATGAAACACAGAAATTGCATCCGAATTTAATAAAAAATGCACAATGCCGACTTAAGTACAAGAGGACTGATAATCTAACTTTCTGCGATTTGAACCCCTCCTGTGAGTACAGTATTAGATTCTGATGCTTAACTTCAGGTTTACTGTATCCCTTGGACCTTCTTATTGACGATGAAACACAGAAAATGCATCCGAAGTCAATACAAAAGGCACAATGCCGACTTAAGTACAAGGCGACTGACACTCTAACTTTCTATGATTTGAGCCTCTGCTGTGAGTCCAGTTTTAGTTTACGATGCTTCAGTTCAGGTTTACTGTATCCCTTGGACCTTTTTATTGACGATGAAACACAGAAATTGCATCCGAATTTAATAAAAAAGGCACAATGCCGACTAAAGTACAAGAGGACTGATAGTCTAACTTTCTATGATTTGAACCTCTGTTGTGAGTCCAGTTTAAGTTTCCGATGCTTCACTTCAGGTTTACTGTATCCCTTGGACCTTCTTATTGACGTTGAAACACAGAAATTTAATCCGAATTTAATACAAAAGGCACAATGCCGACTTAAGTACAAGAGGACTGAAACTCTAACTTTCTATGATTTGAACCTCTGCTGTGAGTCCAGTTTAAGTTTCCAATGTTTCACTTCAGGTTTACTGTATCCCTTGGACCTTCTTATTGACGATGAAACACAGAAATTGCATCCGAATTTAATACAAAAGGCACAATGCCGACTTAAGTACAAGAGGACTGATACTCTAACTTACTATGATTTGAACCTCTGGTGTGAGTCCAGTTTTAGTTTCCGATGTTTCACTTCAGGTTTACTGTATCCCTTGGACCATCTTATTGACGATGAAACACAGAAATTGCATCCGAATTTAATAAAAAAGGCACAATGCCGACTTAAGTACAAGAGGACTGATACTCTAACTTTCTATGATTTGAACCCCTCCTGCGAGTCCAGTTATAGATTCCGTTGCTTAACTTCAGGTTTACTGTATCCCCTGGACATTCTTATTGACGATGAAACACAGAAATTGCATCCGAATTTAATACAAAAGGCACAATACCGACTTAATTAGAAAAGGACTGATACTCTAACTTTCTATGATTTTAATCCCTCCTGTGAGTCCAGTTTTAGATTCCGATGCTTCACTTCAGGTTTACTGTACCCCTTGGACCTTCTTATTGACGATGAAACACAGAAATTGCAGCCGAATTTAATACAAAAGGCACAATGCCGACTTAAGTACAAGAGGACGGCAACTCTAACTTTCTATGATTTGAACCTCTGCTGTGAGTCCAGTTTTAGTTTCCGATGCTTCACTTCAGGTTTACTGTATCCCTTGGACCTTCTTATTGACGATGAAACACAGAAATTGCATCCGAATTTAATACAAAAGGCACAATGCCGACTTAAGTACAAGAGGACTGAAACTCTAACTCTCTATGATTTGAACCTCTGCTGTGAGTCCAGTTTAAGTTTCCGATGTTTCACTTCAGGTTTACTGTATCCCTTGGACCTTCTTATTGACGATAAAACACAGAAATTGCATCCGAATTTAATACAAAAGTCACAATGCCGACTTAAGTACAAGAGGACAGATACTCTAACTTTCTATGATTTGAACCCCTCCTGTGAGTCCAGTTTTAGTTTCCGATGCTTCACTTCAGGTTTACTGTATCCCTTGGACATTCTTATTGACGATGAAACACAGAAATTGCATGCGAATTTAATAAAAAAGGCACAATGCCGACTTAAGTACAAGAGGACTGATACTCTAACTTCCTATGATTTTAACCCCTCCTGTGAGTTCAGTTTTAGATTCCGATGCTTAACTTCAGGTTTACTGTATCAATTGGACCTTCTTATTGACGATGAAACACAGAAATTGCATCCGAATTTAATACAAAAGGCACAATGCCGACTTAAGTACAAGGCGACTGATACTCTAAATATCTATGATTTGAACCTCTCCTGTGAGTCCAGTTTTAGATTCTGATGCTTCAGTTCAGGTTTACTGTATCCCTTGGACCTTCTTATTGACGATGAAACACAGAAATTGCATCCGAATTTAATAAAAAAGGCACAATGGCGACTTAAGTACAAGAGGACTGATACTCTAACTTTCTATGATTTGAACCCCTCCTGTGAGTCCAGTTTTAGTTTCCGATGCTCCACTTCAGGTTTACTGTATCCCTTGGACCTTGGTATTGACCATGAAACACAGAAATTGCATCCGAATTTAATAAAAAAGGCACAATGCCGACTTAAGTACAAGAGGACTGATACTCTAACTTTCTATGTTTTTGAACCCCTCCTGTGAGTCCAGTACTAGATTCCGATGCTTAACTTCAGGTTTACTGTATCCCTTGGACCTTCTTATTGACGATGAAACACAGAAATTGCATCCGAATTTAATACAAAAGGCACAATGCCGACTTAAGTACAAGAGGACTGATACTCTAACTTTCTATGACATGAACCCCTCCTGTGAGTCCAGTTTTAGTTTCCGATGCTTAACTTCAGGTTTACTGTATCCCTTGGACCTTCTTATTGACGATGAAACACAGAAATTGCATCCGAATTTCATAAAAAAGGCACAATGCCAACTTAAGTACAAGAGGACTGATACTCTAACATTCTGTGATTTGAACCCCTCCTGTGAGTCCCGTTTTGGATTCCGATGCTTAACTTCAGGTTTTCTGTATCCCTTGGACCTTCTTATTGACAATGAAACACAGAAATTGCATCCGAATTTAATACAAAAGGCACAATGCCAACTTAAGTACAAGAGGACTGATACTCTAACTTTCTATGATTTGAACCCCTCCTGTGAGTCCAGTTTTAGATTCCGATGCTTAACTTCTGGTTCACTGTATCCCTTGGACCTTCTTATTGACTATGAAACACAGAAATTGCATCCGAATTTAATAAAAAGGCACAATGCCGACTTAAGTACAAGAGGACTGATACTCTAACTTTCTATGATTTGAACCCCTCCTGTGAGTTTAGTTTTAGTTTCCGATGCTTCACTTCAGGTTTACTGTATCCCTTGGACATTCTTATTGACGATGAAACACAGAAATTGCATGCGAATTTAATACAAAAGGCACAATGCCGACTTAAGTACAAGAGGACTGAAACCCTAACTTTCTATGATTTGAACCTCTGCTGTGAGTCCAGTGTTAGTTTCCGATGCTTCACTTCAAGTTTACTGTATCCCTTGGACCTTCTTATTGACGATGAAACACAGAAATTGAATCCGAATTTAATAAAAAAGGCACAATGCCAACTTAAGTACAAGAGGACTGATACTCTAACATTCTGTGATTTGAACCCTTCCTGTGAGTCCCGTTTTGGATTCCGATGCTTAACTTCAGGTTTTCAGTATCCCTTGGACCTTCTTATTGACGATGAAACACAGAAATTGCATCCGAATTTAATACAAAAGGCACAATGCCAACTTAAGTACAAGAGGACTGATACTCTAACTTTCTATGATTTGAACGCCTCCTGTGAGTACAGTTTTAGATTCCGTAGCTTAACTTCAGGTTTACTGTATCCCTTGGACCTTCTTATTGACGATGAAACACAAAAATTGCATCCGAATTTAATACAAAAGGCACAATGCCGACTTAAGCACAAGAGGACTGATACTCTAAATTTCTATGATTTGTCCCCCTCCTGTGAGTCCAGTTTTAGTTTCAGATGCTTCAGTTCAGGTTTACTATATCTGTTGGACCTTCTTATTGACGATGAAACACAGAAATTGCATCCGAATTTAATAAAAAATGCACAATGCCGACTTAAGTACAAGAGGACAGATACTCTAACTTTCTACGATTTGAACCCCTCCTGTGAGTACAGTATTAGATTCTGATGCTTAACTTCAGGTTTACTGTATCCCTTGGACCTTCTTATTGACGATGAAACACAGAAAATGCATCCGAAGTCAATACAAAAGGCACAATGCCGACTTAAGTACAAGGCGACTGACACTCTAACTTTCTATGATTTGAGCCTCTGCTGTGAGTCCAGTTTTAGTTTACGATGCTTCACTTCAGGTTTACTGTATCCCTTGGACCTTTTTATTGACGATGAAACACAGAAATTGCATCCGAATTTAATAAAAAAGCACAATGCCGACTTAAGTACAAGAGGACTGATAGTCTAACTTTCTATGATTTGAACCTCTGTTGTGAGTCCAGTTTAAGTTTCCGATGCTTCACTTCAGGTTTACTGTATCCCTTGGACCTTCTTATTGACGATGAAACACAGAAATTTCATCCGAATTTAATACAAAAGGCACAATGCCGACTTAAGTACAAGAGGACTGAAACTCTAACTTTCTATGATTTGAACCTCTGCTGTGAGTCCAGTTTAAGTTTCCAATGTTTCACTTCAGGTTTACTGTATCCCTTGGACCTTCTTATTGACGATGAAACACAGAAATTGCATCCGAATTTAATACAAAAGGCACAATGCCGACTTAAGTACAAGAGGACTGATACTCTAACCTACTATGATTTGAACCTCTGGTGTGAGTCCAGTTTTAGTTTCCGATGTTTCACTTCAGGTTTACTGTATCCCTTGGACCATCTTATTGACGATGAAACACAGAAATTGCATCCGAATTTAATAAAAAAGGCACAATGCCGACTTAAGTACAAGAGGACTGATACTGTAACTTTCTATGATTTGAACCCCTCCTGCGAGTCCAGTTATAGATTCCGTTGCTTAACTTCAGGTTTACTGTATCCCCTGGACTTTCTTATTGACGATGAAACACAGAAATTGCATCCGAATTTAATACAAAAGGCACAATGCCGACTTAATTAGAAAAGGACCGATACTCTAACTTTCTATGATTTGAACCCCTCCTGTGAGTCTAGTTTATATTCCGATGCTTCACTTCAGGTTTACTGTACCCCTTGGACCTTCTTATTGACGATGAAACACAGAAATTGCAGCCGAATTTAATACAAAAGGCACAATGCCGACTTAAGTACAAGAGGACGGAAACTCTAACTTTCTATGATTTGAACCTCTGCTGTGAGTCCAGTTTTAGTTTCCGATGCTTCACTTCAGGTTTACTGTATCCCTTGGACCTTCTTATTGACGATGAAACACAGAAATTGCATCCGAATTTAATACAAAAGGCACAATGCCGACTTAAGTACAAGAGGACTGAAACTCTAACTTTCTATGATTTGAACCTCTGCTGTGAGTCCAGTTTAAGTTTCCGATGTTTCACTTCAGGTTTACTGTATCCCTTGGACCTTCTTATTGACGATAAAACACAGAAATTGCATCCGAATTTAATAAAAAAGGCACAATGCCGACTTAAGTACAAGAGGACTGATACTCTAACTTTCTATGATTTGAACCCCTCCTGTGAGTACAGTATTAGATTCTGATGCTTAACTTCAGGTTTACTGTATCCCTTGGACCTTCTTATTGACGATGAAACACAGAAAATGCATCCGAAGTCAATACAAAAGGCACAATGCCGACTTAAGTACAAGGCGACTGATACTCTAACTTTCTATGATTTGAACCTCTGCTGCGAGTCCAGATTTAGTTTCCGATGCTTCACTTCAGGTTTACTGTATCCCTTGGACCTTTTTATTGACGATTAAACACAGAAATTGCATCCGAATTTAATAAAAAAGGCACAATGTCGACTTAAGTACATGAGGACTGATACTCTAACTTTCTATGATTTGAACCTCTGTTGTGAGTCCAGTTTAAGTTTCCAATGCTTCACTTCAGGTTTACTGTATCCCTTGGACCTTCTTATTGACGATGAAACACAGAAATTTCATCCGAATTTAATACAAAAGGCACAATGCCGACTTAAGTACAAGAGGACTGAAACTCTGACTTTCTATGATTTGAACCTCTGCTGTGAGTCCAGTTTAAGTTTCCAATGCTTCACTTCAGGTTTACTGTATCCCTTGGACCTTCTTATTGACGATGAAACACAGAAATTGCATCCGAATTTAATACAAAAGGCACAATGCCGACTTAAGTACAAGAGGACTGATACTCTAACTTACTATGATTTGAACCTGTGGTGTGAGTCCAGTTTTAGTTTCCGATGTTTCACTTCAGGTTTACTGTATCCCTTGGACCATATTATTGACGATGAAACACAGAAATTGCATCCGAATTTAATAAAAAAGGCACAATACCGACTTAAGTACAAGAGGACTGATACTCTAACTTTCTATGATTTCAACCCCTCCTATGAGTCCAGTTATAGATTCCGTTGCTTAACTTCAGGTTAACTGTATCCCTTGGACCTTCTTATTGACGATGAAACACATAAATTGCATCCGAATTTAATACAAAAGGCACAATGCCGACTTAAGCAGAAAAGGACTGATACTCTAACTTTCTATGATTTGAACCCCTCCTGTGAGTCCAGTTTTAGATTCCGATGCTTCACTTCAGGTTTACTGTACCCCTTGGACCTTCTTATTGACGATGAAACACAGAAATTGCATCCGAATTTAAAAAAAAGGCACAATGACGACTTAAGTACAAGAGGACTGATACTCTAACTTTCTACGATTTGAACCCCTCCTGTGAATCCTGTTTTAGATTCCGATGCTTAACTTCAGGTTTACTGTATCCCTTGGACCTTCTTATTGACGATGAAACACAGAAATTGCATCCGAATTTAATACAAAAAGCACAATGCCGACCTAAGTACAAGAGGACGGAAACTCTAACTTTCTATGATTTGATCCTCTGCTGTGAGTCCAGTTTTAGTTTCCGATGCTTCACTTCAGGTTTACTGTATCCCTTATACCTTCTCATTGACGATGAAACACAGAAATTGCATCCGAATTTAATACAAAAGGCACAATGCCGACTTAAGTACAAGAGGACTGAAACTCTAACTTTCTATGATTTGAACCTCTGCTGTGAGTCCAGTTTAGTTTCCGATGTTTCACTTCAGGTTTACTGTATCCCTTGGACCTTCTTGTTGACGATAAAACACAGAAATTGCATCCGAATTTAATACAAAAGGCACAATGCCGACTTAAGTACAGGAATACAGATACTCTAACTTTCTATGATTTGAACCTCTGCTGTGAGTCCAGTTTTAGTTTCCGATGCTTCACTTCAGGTTTACTGTATCCCTTGGACCATCTTATTGACGATGAAACATAGAAATTGCATCCGAATTTAATAAAAAAGGCACAATGCCGACTTAAGTACAAGAGAACTGATACTCTAACTTTCTATGATTTGAACCCCTCCTGTGAGTCCAGTTTTAGATTCCGTTGCTTAACTTCAGGTTTACTGTATCCCTTGGACCTTCTTATTGACGATGAAACACAGAAATTGCATCCGAAGTTAATACAAAAGGCACAATGCCGACTTAAGTACAAGAGGACTGATACTCTAACTATCTACGATTTGAACCCCTCCTGTGAGTCCAGTTTTAGTTTCCGATGCTTCACTTCAGGTTTGCTGTATCCCTTGGACCTTCTTATTGACGATGAAACACAGAAATTGATTCCCAATTTAATAAAAATGCACAATGCCGAATTAAGTACAAGAGGACTGATACTCTAACTTTCTATGATTTGAACCCCTCCTGTGAGTCCAGTTTTAGATTCCGATGCTTAACTTCAGGTTTGCTGTATCCCTTGGACCTTCTTATTGACGATGAAACACAGAAATTGCATCCGAATTAAAAAAAAAGGCACAATGACGACTTAAGTACAAGAGGACTGATACTCTAACTTTCTATGATTTGAACCCCTCCTGTGAATCCTGTTTTAGATTCCGATGCTTAACTTCAGGTTTACTGTATCCCTTGGACCTTCTTATTGACGATGAAACACAGAAATTGCATCCGAATTTAATACAAAAAGCACAATGCCGACCTAAGTACAAGAGGACGGAAACTCAAACTTTCAATGATTTGATCCTCTGCTGTGAGTCCAGTTTTAGTTTCCGATGCTTCACTTCAGGTTTACTGTATCCCTTATACCTTCTTATTGACGATGAAACACAGAAATTGCATCCGAATTTAATACAAAAGGCACAGTGCCGACTTAAGTACAAGAGGACTGAAACTCTAACTTTCTATGATTTGAACCCCTCCTGTGAGTCCAGTTTTAGATTCCGTTGCTTAACTTCAGGTTTACTGTATCCCTTGGACCTTCTTATTGACGATGAAACACAGAAATTGCATCCGAATTTAATACAAAAGGCACAATGCCGACTTAAGTACAAGAGGACTGATACTCTAACTATCTATGATTTGAACCCCTCCTGTGAGTCCAGTTTTAGTTTCCGATGCTTCACTTCAGGTTTGCTGTATCCCTTGGACCTTCTTATTGACGATGAAACACAGAAATTGCTTCCGAATTTAATAAAAAAGGCACAATGCCGAATTAAGTACAAGAGGACTGATACTCTAACTTTCTATGATTTGAACCCCTCCTGTGAGTCCAGTTTTAGATTCCGATGCTTAACTTCAGGTTTGCTGTATCCCTTGGACCTTCTTATTGACGATGAAACACAGAAATTGCATCCGAATTTTAAAAAAAGGCACAATGCCGAATTAAGTACAAGAGGACTGATACTCTAACTTTCTATGATTTGAACCCCTCCTGTGAGTCCAGTTTTAGATTCCGATGCTTAACTTCAGGTTTGCTGTATCCCTTGGACCTTCTTATTGACGATGAAACACAGAAATTGCATCCGAATTTAATACAAAAGGCACAATGCCGACTTAAGTACAAGAGGACTGATACTCTAACTTACTATGATTTGAACCTCTGGTGTGAGTCCAGTTTTAGTTTCCGATGTTTCACTTCAGGTTTACTGTATCCCTTGGACCATATTATTGACGATGAAACACAGAAATTGCATCCGAATTTAATAAAAAAGGCACAATACCGACTTAAGCACAAGAGGACTGATACTCTAACTTTCTATGATTTGAACCCCTCCTATGAGTCCAGTTATAGATTCCGTTGCTTAACTTCAGGTTAACTGTATCCCTTGGACCTTCTTATTGACGATGAAACACATAAATTGCATCCGAATTTAATACAAAAGGCACAATGCCGACTTAAGCAGAAAAGGACTGATACTCTAACTTTCTATGATTTGAACCCTTCCTGTGAGTCCAGTTTTAGATTCCGATGCTTCACTTCAGGTTTACTGTACCCCTTGGACCTTCTTATTGACGATGGAACACAGAAATTGCATCCGAATTTTAAAAAAAAGGCACAATGACGACTTAAGTACAAGAGGACTGATACTCTAACTTTCTACGATTTGAACCCCTCCTGTGAATCCTGTTTTAGATTCCGATGCTTAACTTCAGGTTTACTGTATCCCTTGGACCTTCTTATTGACGACGAAACACAGAAATTGCATCCGAATTTAATACAAAAGGCACAATGCCGACTTAAGTACAGGAATACAGATACTCTAACTTTCTATGATTTGAACCTCTGCTGTGAGTCCAGTTTTAGTTTCCGATGCTTCACTTCAGGTTTACTGTATCCCTTGGACCATCTTATTGACGATGAAACATAGAAATTGCATCCGAATTTAATAAAAAAGGCACAATGCCGACTTAAGTACAAGAGAACTGATACTCTAACTTTCTATGATTTGAACCCCTCCTGTGAGTCCAGTTTTAGATTCCGTTGCTTAACTTCAGGTTTACTGTATCCCTTGGACCTTCTTATTGACGATGAAACACAGAAATTGCATCCGAATTTAATACAAAAGGCACAATGCCGACTTAAGTACAAGAGGACTGATACTCTAACTATCTACGATTTGAACCCCTCCTGTGAGTCCAGTTTTAGTTTCCGATGCTTCACTTCAGGTTTGCTGTATCCCTTGGACCTTCTTATTGACGATGAAACACAGAAATTGATTCCGAATTTAATAAAAATGCACAATGCCGAATTAAGTACAAGAGGACTGATACTCTAACTTTCTATGATTTGAACCCCTCCTGTGAGTCCAGTTTTAGATTCCGATGCTTAACTTCAGGTTTGCTGTATCCCTTGGACCTTCTTATTGACGATGAAACACAGAAATTGCATCCGAATTAAAAAAAAAGGCACAATGACGACTTAAGTACAAGAGGACTGATACTCTAACTTTCTATGATTTGAACCCCTCCTGTGAATCCTGTTTTAGATTCCGATGCTTAACTTCAGGTTTACTGTATCCCTTGGACCTTCTTATTGACGATGAAACACAGAAATTGCATCCGAATTTAATACAAAAAGCACAATGCCGACCTAAGTACAAGAAGACGGAAACTCAAACTTTCAATGATTTGATCCTCTGCTGTGAGTCCAGTTTTAGTTTCCGATGCTTCACTTCAGGTTTACTGTATCCCTTATACCTTCTTATTGACGATGAAACACAGAAATTGCATCCGAATTTAATACAAAAGGCACAGTGCCGACTTAAGTACAAGAGGACTGAAACTCTAACTTTCTATGATTTGAACCCCTCCTGTGAGTCCAGTTTTAGATTCCGTTGCTTAACTTCAGGTTTACTGTATCCCTTGGACCTTCTTATTGACGATGAAACACAGAAATTGCATCCGAATTTAATACAAAAGGCACAATGCCGACTTAAGTACAAGAGGACTGATACTCTAACTATCTATGATTTGAACCCCTCCTGTGAGTCCAGTTTTAGTTTCCGATGCTTCACTTCAGGTTTGCTGTATCCCTTGGACCTTCTTATTGACGATGAAACACAGAAATTGCTTCCGAATTTAATAAAAAAGGCACAATGCCGAATTAAGTACAAGAGGACTGATACTCTAACTTTCTATGATTTGAACCCCTCCTGTGAGTCCAGTTTTAGATTCCGATGCTTAACTTCAAGTTTGCTGTATCCCTTGGACCTTCTTATTGACGATGAAACACAGAAATTGCATCCGAATTTTAAAAAAAGGCACAATGACGACTTAAGTACAAGAGGACTGATACTCTAACTTTCTATGATTTGAACCCCTCCTGTGAATCCTGTTTTAGATTCCGATGCTTAACTTCAGGTTACTGTATCCCTTGGACCTTCTTATTGACGATGAAACACAGAAATTGCATCCGAATTTAAAAAAAAAAACACAATGCCGACCTAAGTACAAGAGGACGGAAACTCTAACTTTCTATGATTTGATCCTCTGCTGTGAGTCCAGTTTTAGTTTCCGATGCTTCACTTCAGGTTTACTGTATCCCTTATACCTTCTTTTTGATGATGAAACACAGAAATTGCATCCGAATTTAATACAAAAGGCACAATGCCGACTTAAGTACAAGAGGACTGAAACTCTAACTTTCTATGATTTGAACCTCTGCTGTGAGTCCAGTTTAAGTTTCCGATGTTTCACTTCAGGTTTACTGTATCCCTTGGACCTTCTTGTTGACGATAAAACACAGAAATTGCATCCGAATTTAATACAAAAGGCACAATGCTGACTTAAGTACAAGAATACAGATACTCTAACTTTCTATGATTTGAACCTCTGCTGTGAGTCCAGTTTTAGTTTCCGATGCTTCACGTCAGGTTTACTGTATCCCTTGGACCTTCTTATTGACGATGAAACACAGAAATTGCATCCGAATTTAATACAAAAGGCACAATGCCGACTTAATTAGAAAAGGACTGATACTCTAACTTTCTATGATTTGAACCCCTCCTGTGAGTCTAGTTTAAATTCCGATGCTTCACTTCAGGTTTACTGTACCCCTTGGACCTTCTTATTGACGATGAAACACAGAAATTGCAGCCGAATTTAATACAAAAGGCACAATGCCGACTTAAGTACAAGAGGACGGAAACTCTAACTTTCTATGATTTGAACCTCTGCTGTGAGTCCAGTTTTAGTTTCCGATGCTTCACTTCAGGTTTACTGTATCCCTTGGACCTTCTTATTGACGATGAAACACAGAAATTGCATCCGAATTTAATACAAAAGGCACAATGCCGACTTAAGTACAAGAGGACTGAAACTCTAACTTTCTATGATTTGAACCTCTGCTGTGAGTCCAGTTTAAGTTTCCGATGTTTCACTTCAGGTTTACTGTATCCCTTGGACCTTCTTATTGACGATAAAACACAGAAATTGCATCCGAATTTAATAAAAAAGGCACAATGCCGACTTAAGTACAAGAGGACTGATACTCTAACTTTCTATGATTTGAACCCCTCCTGTGAGTACAGTATTAGATTCTGATGCTTAACTTCAGGTTAACTGTATCCCTTGGACCTTCTTATTGACGATGAAACACAGAAAATGCATCCGAAGTCAATACAAAAGGCACAATGCCGACTTAAGTACAAGGCGACTGATACTCTAACTTTCTATGATTTGAACCTCTGCTGTGAGTCCAGATTTAGTTTCCGATGCTTCACTTCAGGTTTACTGTATCCCTTGGACCTTTTTATTGACGATTAAACACAGAAATTGCATCCGAATTTAATAAAAAAGGCACAATGTCGACTTAAGTACAAGAGGACTGATACTCTAACTTTCTATGATTTGAACCTCTGTTGTGAGTCCAGTTTAAGTTTCCAATGCTTCACTTCAGGTTTACTGTATCCCTTGGACCTTCTTATTGACGATGAAACACAGAAATTTCATCCGAATTTAATACAAAAGGCACAATGCCGACTTAAGTACAAGAGGACTGAAACTCTGACTTTCTATGATTTGAACCTCTGCTGTGAGTCCAGTTTAAGTTTCCAATGTTTCACTTCAGGTTTACTGTATCCCTTGGACCTTCTTATTGACGATGAAACACAGAAATTGCATCCGAATTTAATACAAAAGGCACAATGCCGACTTAAGTACAAGAGGACTGATACTCTAACTTACTATGATTTGAACCTCTGGTGTGAGTCCAGTTTTAGTTTCCGATGTTTCACTTCAGGTTTACTGTATCCCTTGGACCATATTATTGACGATGAAACACAGAAATTGCATCCGAATTTAATAAAAAAGGCACAATACCGACTTAAGTACAAGAGGACTGATACTCTAACTTTCTATGATTTGAACCCCTCCTATGAGTCCAGTTATAGATTCCGTTGCTTATCTTCAGGATAACTGTATCTCTTGGACCTTCTTATTGACGATGAAACACATAAATTGCATCCGAATTTAATACAAAAGGCACAATGCCGACTTAAGCAGAAAAGGACTGATACTCTAACTTTCTATGATTTGAACCCCTCCTGTGAGTCCAGTTTTAGATTCCGATGCTTCACTTCAGGTTTACTGTACCCCTTGGACCTTCTTATTGACGATGAAACACAGAAATTGCATCCGAATTTAAAAAAAAGGCACAATGACGACTTAAGTACAAGAGGACTGATACTCTAACTTTCTACGATTTGAACCCCTCCTGTGAATCCTGTTTTAGATTCCGATGCTTAACTTCAGGTTTACTGTATCCCTTGGACCTTCTTATTGACGATGAAACACAGAAATTGCATCCGAATTTAATACAAAAAGCACAATGCCGACCTAAGTACAAGAGGACGGAAACTCTAACTTTCTATGATTTGATCCTCTGCTGTGAGTCCAGTTTTAGTTTCCGATGCTTCACTTCAGGTTTACTGTATCCCTTATACCTTCTTATTGACGATGAAACACAGAAAATGCATCCGAATTTAATACAAAAGGCACAATGCCGACTTAAGTACAAGAGGACTGAAACTCTAACTTTCTATGATTTGAACCTCTGCTGTGAGTCCAGTTTAAGTTTCCGATGTTTCACTTCAGGTTTACTGTATCCCTTGGACCTTCTTGTTGACGATAAAACACAGAAATTGCATCCGAATTTAATACAAAAGGCACAATGCCGACTTAAGTACAGGAATACAGATACTCTAACTTTCTATGATTTGAACCTCTGCTAAGAGTCCAGTTTTAGTTTCCGATGCTTCACTTCAGGTTTACTGTATCCCTTGGACCATCTTATTGACGATGAAACATAGAAATTACATCCGAATTTAATAAAAAAGGCACAATGCCGACTTAACTACAAGAGAACTGATACTCTAACTTTCTATGATTTGAACCCCTCCTGTGAGTCCAGTTTTAGATTCCGTTGCTTAACTTCAGGTTTACTGTATCCCTTGGACCTTCTTATTGACGATGAAACACAGAAATTGCATCCGAATTTAATACAAAAGGCACAATGCCGACTTAAGTACAAGAGGACTGATACTCTAACTATCTACGATTTGAACCCCTCCTGTGAGTCCAGTTTTAGTTTCCGATGCTTCACTTCAGGTTTGCTGTATCCCTTGGACCTTCTTATTGACGATGAAACACAGAAATTGATTCCGAATTTAATAAAAATGCACAATGCCGAATTAAGTACAAGAGGACTGATACTCTAACTTTCTATGATTTGAACCCCTCCTGTGAGTCCAGTTTTAGATTCCGATGCTTAACTTCAGGTTTGCTGTATCCCTTGGACCTTCTTATTGACGATGAAACACAGAAATTGCATCCGAATTAAAAAAAAAAGGCACAATGACGACTTAAGTACAAGAGGACTGATACTCTAACTTTCTATGATTTGAACCCCTCCTGTGAATCCTGTTTTAGATTCCGATGCTTAACTTCAGGTTTACTGTATCCCTTGGACCTTCTTATTGACGATGAAACACAGAAATTGCATCCGAATTTAATACAAAAAGCACAATGCCGACCTAAGTACAAGAGGACGGAAACTCAAACTTTCAATGATTTGATCCTATGCTGTGAGTCCAGTTTTAGTTTCCGATGCTTCACTTCAGGTTTACTGTATCCCTTATACCTTCTTATTGACGATGAAACACAGAAATTGCATCCGAATTTAATACAAAAGGCACAGTGCCGACTTAAGTACAAGAGGACTGAAACTCTAACTTTCTATGATTTGAACCCCTCCTGTGAGTCCAGTTTTAGATTCCGTTGCTTAACTTCAGGTTTACTGTATCCCTTGGACCTTCTTATTGACGATGAAACACAGAAATTGCATCCGAATTTAATACAAAAGGCACAATGCCGACTTAAGTACAAGAGGACTGATACTCTAACTATCTATGATTTGAACCCCTCCTGTGAGTCCAGTTTTAGTTTCCGATGCTTCACTTCAGGTTTGCTGTATCCCTTGGACCTTCTTATTGACGATGAAACACAGAAATTGCTTCCGAATTTAATAAAAAAGGCACAATGCCGAATTAAGTACAAGAGGACTGATACTCTAACTTTCTATGATTTGAACCCCTCCTGTGAGTCCAGTTTTAGATTCCGATGCTTAACTTCAGGTTTGCTGTATCCCTTGGACCTTCTTATTGACGATGAAACACAGAAATTGCATCCGAATTTTAAAAAAAGGCACAATGACGACTTAAGTACAAGAGGACTGATACTCTAACTTTCTATGATTTGAACCCCTCCTGTGAATCCTGTTTTAGATTCCGATGCTTCAGGTTACTGTATCCCTTGGACCTTCTTATTGACGATGAAACACAGAAATTGCATCCGAATTTTAAAAAAAAAACACAATGCCGACCTAAGTACAAGAGGACGGAAACTCTAACTTTCTATGATTTGATCCTCTGCTGTGAGTCCAGTTTTAGTTTCCGATGCTTCACTTCAGGTTTACTGTATCCCTTATACCTTCTTGTTGACGATGAAACACAGAAATTGCATCCGAATTTAATACAAAAGGCACAATGCCGACTTAAGTACAAGAGGACTGAAACTCTAACTTTCTATGATTTGAACCTCTGCTGTGAGTCCAGTTTAAGTTTCCGATGTTTCACTTCAGGTTTACTGTATCCCTTGGACCTTCTTGTTGACGATAAAACACAGAAATTGCATCCGAATTTAATACAAAAGGCACAATGCCGACTTAAGTACAAGAATACAGATACTCTAACTTTCTATGATTTGAACCTCTGCTGTGAGTCCAGTTTTAGTTTCCGATGCTTCACTTCAGGTTTACTGTATCCCTTGGACCATCTTATTGACGATGAAACATAGAAATTGCATCCGAATTTAATAAAAAAGGCACAATGCCGACCTAAGTACAAGAGAACTGATACTCTAACTTTCTATGATTTGAACCCCTCCTGTGAGTCCAGTTTTAGATTCCGTTGCTTAACTTCAGGTTTACTGTATCCCTTGGACCTTCTTATTGACGATGAAACACAGAAATTGCATATGAATTTAATACAAAAGGCACAGTGCCGACTTAAGTACAAGAGGACTGATACTCTAACTATCTATGATTTGAACCCCTCCTGTGAGTCCAGTTTTAGTTTCCGATGCTTCACTTCAGGTTTGCTGTATCCCTTGGACCTTCTTATTGACGATAAAACACAGAAATTGCTTCCGAATTTAATAAAAAAGGCACAATGCCGAATTAAGTACAAGAGGCCTGATACTCTAACTTTCTATGATTTGAACCCATCCTGTGAGCCCAGTTTTAGATTCCGATGCTTAACTTCAGGTTTGCTGTATCCCTTGGACCTTCTTATTGACGATGAATCACAGAAATTGCATCCGAAGTCAATACAAAAGGCACAATGGTGACTTCAGTACAAGGCGACTGATACTCTAACTTTCTATGATTTGAACCTCTGCTGTGAGTCCAGTTTTAGTTTCCGATGCTTAACTTCAGGTTTACTGTATCCCTTGGACCATCCTATTGACGATGAAACATAGAAATTGCATCCGAATTTAATAAAAAAGGCACAATGCCGACTTAAGTACAAGAGAACTGATACTCTAACTTTCTATGATTTGAACCCCTCCTGTGAGTCCAGTTTTAGATTCCGTTGCTTAACTTCAGGTTTACTGTATCCCTTGGACCTTCTTATTGACGATGAAACACAGAAATTGCATCCGAATTTAATACAAAAGGCACAATGCCGACTTAAGTACAAGAGGACTGATACTCTAACTATCTATGATTTGAACCCCTCCTGTGAGCCCAGGTTTAGTTTCCGATGCTTCACTTCAGGTTTGCTGTATCCCTTGCACCTTCCTATTGACGATGAAGCACAGAAATTGCATCCGAATTTAATAAAAAAGGCACAATGCCGAATTAAGTACAAGAGGACTGATACTCTAACTTTCTATGATTTGAACCCCTCCTGTGAGTCCAGTTTTAGATTCCGATGCTTAACTTCAGGTTTGCTGTATCCCTTGGACCTTCTTATTGACGATGAATCACAGAAAGTGCATCCGAAGTCAATACAAAAGGCACAATGCCGACTTCAGTACAAGGCGACTGATACTCTAACTTTCTATGATTTGAACCTCTGCTGTGAGTCCAGTTTTAGTTTAAGATGCTTCACTTCAGGTTTACTGTATTAATTGGACCTTCTTATTGACGATGAAACACAGAAAGTGCATCCGAATTTAATAAAAAAGGCACAATGCCGACTTAAGTACAAGAGGACTGATACTCTAACTTTCTATGATTTGAACCCCTCCTGTGAGTCCAGTTTTAGTTTCCGATGCTTCACTTCAGGTGTACTGTATCCCTTGGACCTTCTTATTGACGATGAAACACAGAAATTGCATCCGAATATAATACAAAAGGCACAATGCCGACTTAAGTACAAGAGGACCGAAACTCTAACTTTCTATGATTTGAACCTCTGCTGTGAGTACAGTTTTAGTTTCCGATGCTTCACTTCACATTTACTGTATCCCTGGGACCTTCTTATTGACAATGAAACACAGAAATTGCATCCGAATTTAATAAAAAAGGCACAACGCCGACTTAAGTACAAGAGGACTGATACTCTAACTTTCTATGATTTGATCCCCTCCTGTGAGTCCACTTTTAGATTCCGATGCTTAATTTCAGGTTTACTGTATCCCTTGGACCTTCTTATTGACGATGAAACACAGAAATTGCATCCGAATTTAATACAAAAGGCACAATGCCGACTTAAGTACAAGAGGACTGATACTCTAACTTCCTATGATTTGAACCTCTCCTGTGAGTCCAGTTTTAGATTCCGATGCTTCACTTCAGGTTTACTGTATCCCTTGGACCCTCTTATTAACGATGAAACACAGAAATTGCATCCGAATTTAATACAAAAGGCACAATGCCGACTTAAGTACAAGAAGACTGAAACTCTAACTTTCTAAGATTTGAACCTCTGCTGTGAGTCCAGTTTAAGTTTCCGATGTTTCACTTTAGGTTTACTGTAACCCTTGGACCTTCTTATTGACGATAAAACACAGAAATTGCATCCGAATTTAATGCAAAAGGCACAATGCCGACTTAAGTACAAGAGGACTGATACTCTAACTTTCTATGATTTGAACCTCTGCTGTGAGTCCAGTTTTAGTTTCCGATGCTTCACTTCAGGTTTACTGTATCCCTTGGACCATCTTATTGACGATGAAACACAGAAATTGCATCCGAATTTAATTAAAAATTCACAATGCCGACTTAAGTACAAGAGAACTGATACTCTAACTTTCTATGATTTGATCCCCTCCTGTGAGTCCACTTTTAGATTCCGATGCTTCACTTCAGGTGTACTGTATCCCTTGGACCTTCTTATTGACGATGAAACACAGAAATTGCATCCGAATTTAAAACAAAATTCACAATGCCGACTTAGGTACAAGAGGACTGATACTCTAACTTTCTATGATTTGAACCCCTCCTGTGAGACCAGTTTTAATTTCCGATGCTTCACTTCAGGTTTGCTGTATCCCTTGGACCTTCTTATTGACGATGAAACACAGAAATTGCATCCGAATTTAATAAAAAAGGCACAATGCCGACTTAAGTACAAGAGGACTGATACTCTAACTTTCTATGATTTGAACCCCTCCTGTGAGTCCAGTTTTAGATTCCGATGCTTAAGTTCAGGTTTACTGTATCCCTTGGACCGTCTTATTGACGATGAAACACAGAAATTGCATCCGATGTCAATACAAAAGGCACAATGCCGACTTCAGTACAAGGCGACTGATACTCTAACTTTCTATGATTTGAACCTCTGCTGTGAGTCCAGTTTTAGTTTAAGATGCTTCACTTCAGGTTTACTGTATCCCTTGGACCTTCTTATTGACGATGAAACACAGAAATTGCATCCGAATTTAATAACAAAGGCACAATGCCGACTTAAGTACAAGAGGACCGAAACTCTAACTTTCTATGATTTGAACCTATGCTTGAGTCCAGTTTTAGTTTCCGATGCTTCACTTCACATTTACTGTATCCCTGGGACCTTCTTATTGACAATGAAACACAGAAATTGCATCCGAATTTAATAAAAAAGGCACAATGCCGACTTAAGTACAAGAGGACTGATACTCTAAAATTCTATGATTTGAACCCCTCCTGTTGAGTCCAGTTTTAGATTCCGATGCTTAACTTCAGGTTTACTGTATCCCTTGGACCTTCTTACTGACGATGAAACACAGAAATTGCATCCGAATTTAATAAAAAAGGCACAATGCCGACTTAAGTACAAGAGGACTGATACTCTAACTTTCTATGATTTGATCCCCTCCTGTGAGTCCACTTTTAGATTCCGATGCTTAATTTCAGGTTTACTGTATCCCTTGGACCTTCTTATTGACGATGAAACACAGAAATTGCATCCAAATTTAATACAAAAGGCACAATGCGGACTTAAGTACAAGAGGACTGATACTCTAACTTTCTATGATTTGAACCTCTCCTGTGAGTCCAGTTTTAGATTCCGATGCTTCACTTCAGGTTTACTGTATCCCTTGGACCCTCTTATTGACGATGAAACACAGAAATTGCATCCGAATTTAATACAAAAGGCACAATGCCGACTTAAGGACAAGAGGACTGAAACTCTAACTTTCTATGATTTGAACCTCTGCTGTGAGTCCAGTTTTAGTTTCCGATGCTTTACTTCAGGTTTACTGTATCCCTTTTACCTTCTTATTGACGATGAAACACAGAAAATGCATCCGAATTTAATACAAAAGGCACAATGCCGACTTAAGGACAAGAGGACTGATACTCTAACTTTCTATGATTTGAACCCCTTCTGTGAGTCCAGTTCTAGTTTCCGATGCTTCACTTCAGGTTTGCTGTATCCCTTGGACCTTCTTATTGACGATGAAACACAGAAATTGCATCCGAATTTAATACAAAAGGCACAATGCCGACTTAAGTACAAGAGGACTGATCCTCTAACTATCTATGATTTGAACCCCTCCTGTGAGTCCAGTTTTAGTTTTCGATGCTTCACTTCAGGTTTGCTGTATCCCTTGGACCTTCTTATTGACGATGAAACACAGAAATTGCTTCCGAATTTAATAAAAAAGGCACAATGCCGAATTAAGTTCAAGAGGACTGATACTCTAACTTTCTATGATTTGAACCCATCCTGTGAGTCCAGTTTTAGATTCCGATGCTTAACTTCAGGTTTGCTGTATCCCTTGGACCTTCTTACTGACGATGAATCACAGAAATTGCATCCGAAGTCAATACAAAAGGCACAATGCCGACTTCAGTACAAGGCGACTGATACTCTAACTTTCTATGATTTGAACCTCTGCTGTGAGTCCAGTTTTAGTTTCCGATGCTTAACTTCAGGTTTACTGTATCCCTTGGACCATCTTATTGACGATGAAACATAGAAATTGCATCCGAATTTAATAAAAAAGGCACAATGCCGACTTAAGTACAAGAGAACTGATACTCTAACTTTCTATGATTTGAACCCCTCCTGTGAGTCCAGTTTTAGATTCCGTTGCTTAACTTCAGGTTTACTGTATCCCTTGGACCTTCTTATTGACGATGAAACACAGAAATTGCATCCGAATTTAATACAAAAGGCACAATGCCGACTTAAGTACAAGAGGACTGATACTCTAACTTTCTATGATTTGATCCCCTCCTGTGAGTCCACTTTTAGATTCCGATGCTTAATTTCAGGTTTACTGTATCCCTTGGACCTTCTTATTGACGATGAAACACAGAAATTGCATCCGAATTTAATACAAAAGGCACAATGCCGACTTAAGTACAAGAGGACTGATACTCTAACTTTCTATGATTTGAACCTCTCCTGTGAGTCCAGTTTTAGATTCCAATGCTTCACTTCAGGTTTACTGTATCCCTTGGACCCTCTTATTGACGATGAAACACAGAAATTGCATCCGAATTTAATACAAAAGGCACAATGCCGACTTAAGGACAAGAGGACTGAAACTCTAACTTTCTATGATTTGAACCTCTGCTGTGAGTCCAGTTTTAGTTTCCGATGCTTCACTTCAGGTTTACTGTATCCCTTGGACCATCATATTGACGATGAAACACAGAAATTGCATCCGAATTTAATTAAAAATTCACAATGCCGACTTAAGTACAAGAGAACTGATACTCTAACTTTCTATGATTTGAACCCCTCCTGTGAGTCCAGTTTTAGATTCCGTTGCTTAACTTCAGGTTTACTGTATACCTTGGACCTTCTTATTGACGATGAAACACAGAAATTGCATCCGAAATTAAAACAAAATTCACAATGCCGACTTAAGTACAAGAGGACTGATACTCTAACTTTCTATGATTTGAACCCCTCCTGTGAGTCCAGTTTTAGATTCCGATGCTTAACTTCAGGTTTACTGTATCCCTTGGACCGTCTTATTGACGATGAAACACAGAAATTGCATCCGATGTCAATACAAAAGGCACAATGCCGACTTCAGTACAAGGCGACTGATACTCTAACTTTCTATGATTTGAACCTCTGCTGTGAGTCCAGTTTTAGTTTAAGATGCTTCACTTCAGGTTTACTGTATCCCTTGGACCTTCTTATTGACGATGAAACACAGAAATTGCATCCGAATTTAATAACAAAGGCACAATGCCGACTTAAGTACAAGAGGACCGAAACTCTAACTTTCTATGATTTGAACCTATGCTGTAAGTCCAGTTTTAGTTTCCGATGCTTCACTTCACATTTACTGTATCCCTGGGACCTTCTTATTGACAATGAAACACAGAAATTGCATCCGAATTTAATAAAAAAGGCACAATGCCGACTTAAGTACAAGAGGACTGATACTCTAACATTCTATGATTTGAACCCCTCCTGTTGAGTCCAGTTTTAGATTCCGATGCTTAACTTCAGGTTTACTGTATCCCTTGGACCTTCTTATTGACGATGAAACACAGAAATTGCATCCGAATTTAATACAAAAGGCACAATGCCGACTTAAGTACAAGAGGACTGATCCTCTAACTATCTATGATTTGAACCCCTCCTGTGAGTCCAGTTTTAGTTTTCGATGCTTCACTTCAGGTTTGCTGTATCCCTTGGACCTTCTTATTGACGATGAAACACAGAAATTGCTTCCGAATTTAATAAAAAAGGCACAATGCCGAATTAAGTACAAGAGGACTGATACTCTAACTTTCTATGATTTGAACCCATCCTGTGAGTCCAGTTTTAGATTCCGATGCTTAACTTCAGGTTTGCTGTATCCCTTGGACCTTCTTACTGCCGATGAATCACAGAAATTGCATCCGAAGTCAATACAAAAGGCACAATGCCGACTTCTGTACAAGGCGACTGATACTCTAACTTTCTATGATTTGAACCTCTGCTGTGAGTCCAGTTTTAGTTTCCGATGCTTAACTTCAGGTTTACTGTATCCCTTGGACCATCTTATTGACGATGAAACATAGAAATTGCATCCGAATTTAATAAAAAAGGCACAATGCCGACTTAAGTACAAGAGAACTGATACTCTAACTTTCTATGATTTGAACCCCTCCTGTGAGTCCAGTTTTAGATTCCGTTGCTTAACTTCAGGTTTACTGTATGCCTTGGACCTTCTTATTGACGATGAAACACAGAAATTGCATCCGAATTTAATACAAAAGGCACAATGCCGACTTAAGTACAAGAGGACTGATACTCTAACTTTCTATGATTTGAACCTCTCCTGTGAGTCCAGTTTTAGATTCCAATGCTTCACTTCAGGTTTAATGTATCCCTTGGACCCTCTTATTGACGATGAAACACAGAAATTGCATCCGAATTTAATACAAAAGGCACAATGCCGACTTAAGGACAAGAGGACTGAAACTCTAACTTTCTATGATTTGAACCTCTGCTGTGAGTCCAGTTTTAGTTTCCGATGCTTCACTTCAGGTTTACTGTATCCCTTGGACCATCATATTGACGATGAAACACAGAAATTGCATCCGAATTTAATTAAAAATTCACAATGCCGACTTAAGTACAAGAGAACTGATACTCTAACTTTCTATGATTTGAACCCCTCCTGTGAGTCCAGTTTTAGATTCCGTTGCTTAACTTCAGGTTTACTGTATACCTTGGACCTTCTTATTGACGATGAAACACAGAAATTGCATCCGAATTTAAAACAAAATTCACAATGCCGACTTAAGTACAAGAGGACTGATACTCTAACTTTCTATGATTTGAACCCCTCCTGTGAGTCCAGTTTTAGATTCCGATGCTTAACTTCAGGTATACTGTATCCCTTGGACCGTCTTATTGACGATGAAACACAGAAATTGCATCCGATGTCAATACAAAAGGCACAATGCCGACTTCAGTACAAGGCGACTGATACTCTAACTTTCTATGATTTGAACCTCTGCTGTGAGTCCAGTTTTAGTTTAAGATGCTTCACTTCAGGTTTACTGTATCCCTTGGACCTTCTTATTGACGATGAAACACAGAAATTGCATCCGAATTTAATAACAAAGGCACAATGCCGACTTAAGTACAAGAGGACCGAAACTCTAACTTTCTATGATTTGAACCTGTGCTGTAAGTCCAGTTTTAGTTTCCGATGCTTCACTTCACATTTACTGTATCCCTGGGACCTTCTTATTGACAATGAAACACAGAAATTGCATCCGAATTTAATAAAAAAGGCACAATGCCGACTTAAGTACAAGAGGACTGATACTCTAACATTCTATGATTTGAACCCCTCCTGTTGAGTCCAGTTTTAGATTCCGATGCTTAACTTCAGGTTTACTGTATCCCTTGGACCTTCTTATTGACGATGAAACACAGAAATTGCATCCGAATTTAATAAAAAGGCACAATGCCGACTTAAGTACAAGAGGACTGATACTCTAACTTTCTATGATTTGATCCCCTCCTGTGAGTCCACTTTTAGATTCCGATGCTTAATTTCAGGTTTACTGTATCCCTTGGACCTTCTTATTGACGATGAAACACAGAAATTGCATCCGAATTTAATACAAAAGGCACAATGCCGACTTAAGTACGAGAGGACTGATACTCTAACTTTCTATGATTTGAACCTCTCCTGTGAGTCCAGTTTTAGATTCCGATGCTTCACTTCAGGTTTACTGTATCCCTTGGACCCTCTTATTGACGATGAAACACAGAAATTGCATCCGAATTTAATACAAAAGGCACAATGCCGACTTAAGGACAAGAGGACTGAAACTCTAACTTTCTATGATTTGAACCTCTGCTGTGAGTCCAGTTTTAGTTTCCGATGCTTTACTTCAGGTTTACTGTATCCCTTTTACCTTCTTATTGACGGTGAAACACAGAAAATGCATCCGAATTTAATACAAAAGGCACAATGCCGACTTAAGGACAAGAGGACTGATACTCTAACTTTCTATGATTTGAACCCCTTCTGTGAGTCCAGTTCTAGTTTCCGATGCTTCACTTCAGGTTTGCTGTATTCCTTGGACCTTCTTATTGACGATGAAACACAGAAATTGCGTCCGAATTTAATACAAAAGGCACAATGCCGACTTAAGTACAAGAGGACTGATCCTCTAACTATCTATGATTTGAACCCCTCCTGTGAGTCCAGTTTTAGTTTCCGATGCTTCACTTCAGGTTTGCTGTATCCCTTGGACCTTCTTATTGACGATGTAACACAGAAATTGCTTCCGAATTTAATAAAAAAGGCACAATGCCGAATTAAGTACAAGAGGACTGATACTCTAACTTTCTATGATTTGAACCCATCCTGTGAGTCCAGTTTTAGATTCCGATGCTTAACTTCAGGTTTGCTGTATCCCTTGGACCTTCTTACTGACGATGAATCACAGAAATTGCATCCGAAGTCAATACAAAAGGCACAATGCCGACTTCAGTACAAGGCGACTGATACTCTAACTTTCTATGATTTGAACCTCTCCTGTGAGTCCAGTTTTAGTTTCCGATGCTTCACTTCAGGTTTACTGTATCCCTTGGACCCTCTTATTGACGATGAAACACAGAAATTGCATCCGAATTTAATACAAAAGGCACAATGCCGACTTAAGGACAAGAGGACTGAAACTCTAACTTTCTATGATTTGAACCTCTGCTGTGAGTCCAGTTTTAGTTTCCGATGCTTTACTTCAGGTTTACTGTATCCCTTTTACCTTCTTATTGACGATGAAACACAGAAAATGCATCCGAATTTAATACAAAAGGCACAATGCCGACTTAAGGACAAGAGGACTGATACTCTAACTTTCTATGATTTGAACCCCTTCTGTGAGTCCAGTTCTAGTTTCCGATGCTTCACTTCAGGTTTGCTGTATCCCTTGGACCTTCTTATTGACGATGAAACACAGAAATTGCATCCGAATTTAATACAAAAGGCACAATGCCGACTTAAGTACAAGAGGACTGATCCTCTAACTATCTATGATTTGAACCCCTCCTGTGAGTCCAGTTTTAGTTTCCGATGCTTCACTTCAGGTTTGCTGTATCCCTTGGACCTTCTTATTGACGATGAAACACAGAAATTGCATCCGATGTCAATACAAAAGGCACAATGCCGACTTCAGTACAAGGCGACTGATACTCTAACTTTCTATGATTTGAACCTCTGCTGTGAGTCCAGTTTTAGTTGAAGATGCTTCACTTCAGGTTTACTGTATCCCTTGGACCTTCTTATTGACGATGAAACACAGAAATTGCATCCGAATTTAATAAAAAAGGCACAATGCCGACTTAAGCACAAGAGGACTGATACTCTAACTTTCTACGATTTGAACCTCTGCTGTGAGTCCAGTTTTAGTTTCCGATGCTTAACTTCAGGTTTACTGTATCCCTTGGACCATCTTATTGACGATGAAACATAGAAATTGCATCCGAATTTAATAAAAAAGGCACAATGCCGACTTAAGTACAAGAGGACTGATACTCTAACTTTCTATGATTTGAACCCCTTCTGTGAGTCCAGTTCTAGTTTCCGATGTTTTACTTCAGGTTTGCTGTATCCCTTGGACCTTCTTATTGACGATGAAACACAGAAATTGCATCCGAATTTAATAAAAAAGGCACAATGCCGGCTTAAGTACAAGAGGACTGATACTCTAACTTTCTATGATTTGATCCCCTCCTGTGAGTCCACTTTTAGATTCCGATGCTTAATTTCAGGTTTACTGTATACCTTGGACCTTCTTATTGACGATGAAACACAGAAATTGCATCCGAATTTAATAAAAAAGGCACAATGCCGACTTAAGTACAAGAGGACTGATACTCTAACTTTCTATGATTAGATCCCCTCCTGTGAGTCCACTTTTAGATTCCGATGCTTAATTTCAGGTTTACTGTATCCCTTGGACCTTCTTATTGACGATGAAACACAGAAATTACATCCGAATTTAATACAAAAGGCACAATGCCGACTTAAGTACAAGAGGACCGAAACTCTAACTTTCTATGATTTGAACCTCTTCTGTGAGTCCAGTTTTAGTTTCCGATGCTTCACTTCACATTTACTGTATCCCTGGGACCTTCTTATTGACAATGAAACACAGAAATTGCATCCGAATTTAATAAAAAAGGCACAATGCCGACTTAAGTACAAGAGGACTGATACTCTAACATTCTATGATTTGAACCCCTCCTGTTGAGTCCAGTTTTAGATTCCGATGCTTAACTTCAGGTTTACTGTATCCCTTGGACCTTCTTATTGACGATGAAACACAGAAATTGCATCCGAATTTAATAAAAAAGGCACAATGCCGACTTAAATTCAGGAGGACTGATACTCTAACTTTCTATGATTTGATCCGCTCCTGTGAGTCCACTTTTAGATTCTGATGCTTAATTTCAGGTTTACTGTATCCCTTGGACCTTCTTATTGACGATGAAACACAGAAATTGCATCCGAATTTAATACAAAAGGCACAATGCCGACTTAAGTACAAGGGGACTGATACTCTAACTTTCTATGATTTGAACCTCTCCTGTGAGTCCAGTTTTAGATGCCGATGCTTCACTTCAGGTTTACTGTATCCCTTGGACCCTCTTATTGACGATGAAACACAGAAATTGCATCCGAATTTAATACAAAAGGCACAATGCCGACTTAAGTACAAGAAGACTGAAACTCTAACTTTCTAAAATTTGAACCTCTGCTGTGAGTCCAGTTTAAGTTTCCGATGTTTCACTTTAGGTTTACTGTAACCCTTGGACCTTCTTATTGACGATAAAACACAGAAATTGCATCCGAATTTAATACAAAAGGCACAATGCCGACTTAAGTACAAGAGGACTGATACTCTAACTTTCTATGATTTGAACCTCTGCTGTGAGTCCAGTTTTAGTTTCCGATGCTTAACTTCAGGTTTACTGTATCCCTTGGACCGTCTTATTGACGATGAAACACAGAAATTGCATCCGATGTCAATACAAAAGGCACAATGACCACTTCAGTACAAGGCGACGGATACTGTAACTTTCTATGATTTGAACCTCTGCTGTGAGTCCAGTTTTAGTTTAAGATGCTTCACTTCAGGTTTACTGTACCCCTTGGACCTTCTTATTGACGATGAAACACAGAAATTGCATCCGAATTAAATACAAAAGGCACAATGCCGACTATAGTACAAGAGGACTGATACTCTAACTTTCTATGATTTGTACCTCTCCTGTGAGTCCAGTTTTAGATTCCGATGCTTCACTTCAGGTTTACTGTATCCCTTGGACCCTCTTATTGACGATGAAACACAGAAATTGCATCCGAATTTAATACAAAAGGCACAATGCCGACTTAAGGACAAGAGGACTGAAACTCTAACTTTCTATGATTTGAACCTCTGCTGTGAGTCCAGTTTTAGTTTAAGATGCTTCACTTCAGGTTTACTGTATCCCTTGGACCTTCTTATTGACGATGAAACACAGAAATTGCATCCGACATTAATAAAAAAGGCACAATGCCGACTTAAGTACAAGAGGACTGATACTCTAACTTTCTATGATTTGAACCTCTCCTGTGAGTCCAGTTTTAGATTCCGATGCTTCACTTCGGGTTTACTGTATCCCTTGGACCCTCTTATTGACGATGAAACACAGAAATTGCATCTGAATTTTTAATACAAAAGGCACAATGCCGGCTTAAGTACAAGGGGACTGAAACTCTACCTGTCTATGATTTGAACCTCTGCTGTGAGTCCAGTTTTAGTTTCCGATGCTTCACCTAAGGTTTACTGTATCCCTTGGACCTTCTTATTGATGATGAAACACAGAAATTGCTTCCGAATTTAATACAAAATGCACAATGCCGACTTACGTAGAAGAGGACAGAAACTCTAACTTTCTATGTTTTGAACCTCTGCTGTGAGTCCAGTTTTAGTTTCCGATCCTTCACTTCAGGTTTACTGTATCCCTTGGACCTCCTTATTGACGATGAAACACAGAAATTGCATCCGAATTTAATACAAAAGGCACAATGCCGACTTGAGTACAAGAGGACTGATACTCTAACATTCTATGATTTGAACCCCTCCTGTTGAGTCCAGTTTTAGATTCCGATGCTTAACTTCAGGTTTACTGTATCCCTTGGACCTTCTCATTGACGATGAAACACAGAAATTGCATCCGAATTTAATAAAAAAAGGCACAGTGCCGACTTAAGTACAAGAGGACTGATACTCTAACTTTCTATGATTTGATCCCCTCCTGTGAGTCCACTTTTAGATTCCGATGCTTAACTTCAGGTTTACTGTATCCCTTGGACCTTCTTATTGACGATGAAGCACAGAAATTGCATCCGAATTTAATACAAAAGGCACAATGTCGACTTAAGTACAAGAGGACTGATACTCTAACTTTCTATGATTTGAACCTCTCCTGTGAGTCCAGTTTTAAATTCCGATGCTTCACTTCAGGTTTACTGTATCCCTTGGACCCTCTTATTGACGTTGAAACACAGAAATTGCATCCGAATTTAATACAAAAGGCACAATGCCGACTTAAGTACAAGTGGACTGAAACTTTAACTTTCTATGATATGAACCTCTGCTATGAGTCCAGTTTTAGTTTCCGATCCTTAACTTCTGGTTTACTGTATAACTTGGATCTCCTTATTGACGGTTAAACACTAGAAATTGCATCCGAATTTAATACAAAAGGCACAATGCCGACTTAAGTACAAGAGGACTGAAACTCTAACTTTCTATGATTTGAACCTCTGCTGTGAGTCCAGTTTTAGTTTCCGAAGCTACACTTCAGGTTTACTGTATCGCTTGGACCTTCTTATTGTCGATGAAACACAGAAATTGCATCCGAATTTAATACAAAAGGCACAATGCCGACTTAAGTACAAGAGGACTGATACTCTAACTTTCTATGACTTGAACCTCTGCTGTGAGTCCAGTTTTAGTTTCCGATGCTTCACGTCAGGTTTACTGTATCCCTTGGACCTTCTTATTGACGATGAAACACAGAAATTGCATTCAAATTTAATACAAAAGGCACAACGCCGACTTATGTACAAGAGGACTGGTACTCTAACTTTCTATGATTTGAACCCCTCCTCTGAGTCCAGTTTTAGATTCCGATGCTTAACTTCAGGTTTACTGTATCCCTTGGACCTTCTTATTGACGATGAAACACAGAAATTGCATCCAAATTTAATACAAAAGGCACATTGCCGACTTAAGTACAAGAGGACTGAAACTCTAACTTTCTATGATTTGAACCACTGCTGTGAGACCAGTTTTAGATTCCGATGCTTAACCTCAGGTTTACTGTATCCCTTGGGCCTTCGTATTGACGATGAAACACAGAAATTGAATCCGAATTTAATACAAAAGGCACAATGCCGACTTAAGTACAAGTGGACTAACACTCTAACTTTCTATGATTTGAACCCCTGCTGTGAGTCCAGTTTCAGATTCCGATGCTTAACTTCTGGTTTACTGTATCCCTTGGACCTTCTTATTGACGATGAAACACAGAAATTGCATCCGAATTTAATAAAAAAGGCACAATGCCGACTTAAGTACAAGAGGACTGATACTCTAACTTTCTATGATTTGATCCCCTCCTGTGAGTCCACTTTTAGATTCCGATGCTTAATTTCAGGTTTACTGTATCCCTTGGACCTTCTTATTGACGATGAAACACAGAAATTGCATCCGAATTTAATACAAAAGGCACAATGCCGACTTAAGTACGAGAGGACTGATACTCTAACTTTCTATGATTTGAACCTCTCCTGTGAGTCCAGTTTTAGATTCCGATGCTTCACTTCAGGTTTACTGTATCCCTTGGACTCTCTTATTGACGATGAAACACAGAAATTGCATCCGAATTTAATACAAAAGGCACAATGCCGACTTAAGGACAAGAGGACTGAAACTCTAACTTTCTATGATTTGAACCTCTGCTGTGAGTCCAGTTTTAGTTTCCGATGCTTTACTTCAGGTTTACTGTATCCCTTTTACCTTCTTATTGACGATGAAACACAGAAAATGCATCCGAATTTAATACAAAAGGCACAATGCCGACTTAAGGACAAGAGGACTGATACTCTAACTTTCTATGATTTGAACCCCTTCTGTGAGTCCAGTTCTAGTTTCCGATGCTTCACTTCAGGTTTGCTGTATTCCTTGGACCTTCTTATTGACGATGAAACACAGAAATTGCATCCGAATTTAATACAAAAGGCACAATGCCGACTTAAGTACAAGAGGACTGATCCTCTAACTATCTATGATTTGAACCCCTCCTGTGAGTCCAGTTTTAGTTTCCGATGCTTCACTTCAGGTTTGCTGTATCCCTTGGACCTTCTTATTGACGATGTAACACAGAAATTGCTTCCGAATTTAATAAAAAAGGCACAATGCCGAATTAAGTACAAGAGGACTGATACTCTAACTTTCTATGATTTGAACCCATCCTGTGAGTCCAGTTTTAGATTCCGATGCTTAACTTCAGGTTTGCTGTATCCCTTGGACCTTCTTACTGACGATGAATCACAGAAATTGCATCCGAAGTCAATACAAAAGGCACAATGCCGACTTCAGTACAAGGCGACTGATACTCTAACTTTCTATGATTTGAACCTCTCCTGTGAGTCCAGTTTTAGTTTCCGATGCTTCACTTCAGGTTTACTGTATCCCTTGGACCCTCTTATTGACGATGAAACACAGAAATTGCATCCGAATTTAATACAAAAGGCACAATGCCGACTTAAGGACAAGAGGACTGAAACTCTAACTTTCTATGATTTGAACCTCTGCTGTGAGTCCAGTTTTAGTTTCCGATGCTTTACTTCAGGTTTACTGTATCCCTTTTACCTTCTTATTGACGATGAAACACAGAAAATGCATCCGAATTTAATACAAAAGGCACAATGCCGACTTAAGGACAAGAGGACTGATACTCTAACTTTCTATGATTTGAACCCCTTCTGTGAGTCCAGTTCTAGTTTCCGATGCTTCACTTCAGGTTTGCTGTATCCCTTGGACCTTCTTATTGACGATGAAACACAGAAATTGCATCCGAATTTAATACAAAAGGCACAATGCCGACTTAAGTACAAGAGGACTGATCCTCTAACTATCTATGATTTGAACCCCTCCTGTGAGTCCAGTTTTAGTTTCCGATGCTTCACTTCAGGTTTGCTGTATCCCTTGGACCTTCTTATTGACGATGAAACACAGAAATTGCATCCGATGTCAATACAAAAGGCACAATGCCGACTTCAGTACAAGGCGACTGATACTCTAACTTTCTATGATTTGAACCTCTGCTGTGAGTCCTGTTTTAGTTGAAGATGCTTCACTTCAGGTTTACTGTATCCCTTGGACCTTCTTATTGACGATGAAACACAGAAATTGCATCCGAATTTAATAAAAAAGGCACAATGCCGACTTAAGCACAAGAGGACTGATACTCTAACTTTCTACGATTTGAACCTCTGCTGTGAGTCCAGTTTTAGTTTCCGATGCTTAACTTCAGGTTTACTGTATCCCTTGGACCATCTTATTGACGATGAAACATAGAAATTGCATCCGAATTTAATAAAAAAGGCACAATGCCGACTTAAGTACAAGAGGACTGATACTCTAACTTTCTATGATTTGAACCCATCCTGTGAGTCCAGTTTTAGATTCCGATGCTTAACTTCAGGTTTGCTGTATCCCTTGGACCTTCTTACTGACGATGAATCACAGAAATTGCATCCGAAGTCAATACAAAAGGCACAATGCCGACTTCAGTACAAGGCGACTGATACTCTAACTTTCTATGATTTGAACCTCTCCTGTGAGTCCAGTTTTAGTTTCCGATGCTTCACTTCAGGTTTACTGTATCCCTTGGACCCTCTTATTGACGATGAAACACAGAAATTGCATCCGAATTTAATACAAAAGGCACAATGCCGACTTAAGTACAAGAGGACTGATACTCTAACTTTCTATGATTTGATCCCCTCCTGTGAGTCCACTTTTAGATTCCGATGCTTAATTTCAGGTTTACTGTATACCTTGGAAGTTCTTATTGACGATGAAACACAGAAATTGCATCCGAATTTAATAAAAAAGGCACAATGCCGACTTAAGTACAAGAGGACTGATACTCTAACTTTCTATGATTAGATCCCCTCCTGTGAGTCCACTTTTAGATTCCGATGCTTAATTTCAGGTTTACTGTATCCCTTGGACCTTCTTATTGACGATGAAACACAGAAATTACATCCGAATTTAATACAAAAGGCACAATGCCGACTTAAGTACAAGAGGACCGAAACTCTAACTTTCTATGATTTGAACCTCTTCTGTGAGTCCAGTTTTAGTTTCCGATGCTTCACTTCACATTTACTGTATCCCTGGGACCTTCTTATTGACAATGAAACACAGAAATTGCATCCGAATTTAATAAAAAAGGCACAATGCCGACTTAAGTACAAGAGGACTGATACTCTAACATTCTATGATTTGAACCCCTCCTGTTGAGTCCAGTTTTAGATTCCGATGCTTAACTTCAGGTTTACTGTATCCCTTGGACCTTCTTATTGACGATGAAACACAGAAATTGCATCCGAATTTAATAAAAAAGGCACAATGCCGACTTAAATTCAGGAGGACTGATACTCTAACTTTCTATGATTTGATCCGCTCCTGTGAGTCCACTTTTAGATTCTGATGCTTAATTTCAGGTTTACTGTATCCCTTGGACCTTCTTATTGACGATGAAACACAGAAATTGCATCCGAATTTAATACAAAAGGCACAATGCCGACTTAAGTACAAGGGGACTGATACTCTAACTTTCTATGATTTGAACCTCTCCTGTGAGTCCAGTTTTAGATGCCGATGCTTCACTTCAGGTTTACTGTATCCCTTGGACCCTCTTATTGACGATGAAACACAGAAATTGCATCCGAATTTAATACAAAAGGCACAATGCCGACTTAAGTACAAGAAGACTGAAACTCTAACTTTCTAAAATTTGAACCTCTGCTGTGAGTCCAGTTTAAGTTTCCGATGTTTCACTTTAGGTTTACTGTAACCCTTGGACCTTCTTATTGACGATAAAACACAGAAATTGCATCCGAATTTAATACAAAAGGCACAATGCCGACTTAAGTACAAGAGGACTGATACTCTAACTTTCTATGATTTGAACCTCTGCTGTGAGTCCAGTTTTAGTTTCCGATGCTTCACTTCAGGTTTACTGTATCCCTTGGACCATCTTATTGACGATGAAACACAGAAATTGCATCCGAATTTAATTAAAAATTCACAATGCCGACTTAAATACAAGAGAACTGATACTCTAAGTTTCTATGATTTGAACCCCTCCTGTGAGTCCAGTTTTAGATTCCGTTGCTTAACTTCAGGTTTACTGTATACCTTGGACCTTCTTATTGACGATGAAACACAGAAATTGCATCCGAATTTAAAACAAAATTCACAATGCCGACTTAAGTACAAGAGGACTGATACTCTAACTTTCTATGATTTGAACCCCTCCTGTGAGTCCAGTTTTAGTTTCCGATGCTTCACTTCATTTTTGCTGTATCCCTTGGACCTTCTTATTGACGATGAAACACAAAAATTGCATCCGAATTTAATAAAAAAGGCACAATGCCGACTTAAGTACAAGAGGACTGATACTCTAACTTTCTATGATTTGAACCCCTCCTGTGAGTCCAGTTTTAGATTCCGATGCTTAACTTCAGGTTTACTGTATCCCTTGGACCGTCTTATTGACGATGAAACACAGAAATTGCATCTGATGTCAATACAAAAGGCACAATGACCACTTCAGTACAAGGCGACGGATACTGTAACTTTCTATGATTTGAACCTCTGCTGTGAGTCCAGTTTTAGTTTAAGATGCTTCACTTCAGGTTTACTGTACCCCTTGGACCTTCTTATTGACGATGAAACACAGAAATTGCATCCGAATTAAATACAAAAGGCACAATGCCGACTATAGTACAAGAGGACTGATACTCTAACTTTCTATGATTTGTACCTCTCCTGTGAGTCCAGTTTTAGATTCCGATGCTTCACTTCAGGTTTACTGTATCCCTTGGACCCTCTTATTGACGATGAAACACAGAAATTGCATCCGAATTTAATACAAAAGGCACAATGCCGACTTAAGGACAAGAGGACTGAAACTCTAACTTTCTATGATTTGAACCTCTGCTGTGAGTCCAGTTTTAGTTTAAGATGCTTCACTTCAGGTTTACTGTATCCCTTGGACCTTCTTATTGACGATGAAACACAGAAATTGCATCCGACATTAATAAAAAAGGCACAATGCCGACTTAAGTACAAGAGGACTGATACTCTAACTTTCTATGATTTGAACCTCTCCTGTGAGTCCAGTTTTAGATTCCGATGCTTCACTTCGGGTTTACTGTATCCCTTGGACCCTCTTATTGACGATGAAACACAGAAATTGCATCTGAATTTTTAATACAAAAGGCACAATGCCGGCTTAAGTACAAGGGGACTGAAACTCTACCTGTCTATGATTTGAACCTCTGCTGTGAGTCCAGTTTTAGTTTCCGATGCTTCACCTAAGGTTTACTGTATCCCTTGGACCTTCTTATTGATGATGAAACACAGAAATTGCTTCCGAATTTAATACAAAATGCACAATGCCGACTTACGTAGAAGAGGACAGAAACTCTAACTTTCTATGTTTTGAACCTCTGCTGTGAGTCCAGTTTTAGTTTCCGATCCTTCACTTCAGGTTTACTGTATCCCTTGGACCTTCTTATTGACGATGAAACACAGAAATTGCATCCGAATTTAATACAAAAGGCACAATGCCGACTTGAGTACAAGAGGACTGATACTCTAACATTCTATGATTTGAACCCCTCCTGTTGAGTCCAGTTTTAGATTCCGATGCTTAACTTCAGGTTTACTGTATCCCTTGGACCTTCTCATTGACGATGAAACACAGAAATTGCATCCGAATTTAATAAAAAAAGGCACAGTGCCGACTTAAGTACAAGAGGACTGATACTCTAACTTTCTATGATTTGATCCCCTCCTGTGAGTCCACTTTTAGATTCCGATGCTTAACTTCAGGTTTACTGTATCCCTTGGACCTTCTTATTGACGATGAAGCACAGAAATTGCATCCGAATTTAATACAAAAGGCACAATGTCGACTTAAGTACAAGAGGACTGATACTCTAACTTTCTATGATTTGAACCTCTCCTGTGAGTCCAGTTTTAAATTCCGATGCTTCACTTCAGGTTTACTGTATCCCTTGGACCCTCTTATTGACGTTGAAACACAGAAATTGCATCCGAATTTAATACAAAAGGCACAATGCCGACTTAAGTACAAGAGGACTGAAACTTTAACTTTCTATGATATGAACCTCTGCTATGAGTCCAGTTTTAGTTTCCGATCCTTAACTTCTGGTTTACTGTATAACTTGGATCTCCTTATTGACGGTTAAACACTAGAAATTGCATCCGAATTTAATACAAAAGGCACAATGCCGACTTAAGTACAAGAGGACTGAAACTCTAACTTTCTATGATTTGAACCTCTGCTGTGAGTCCAGTTTTAGTTTCCGAAGCTTCACTTCAGGTTTACTGTATCGCTTGGACCTTCTTATTGTCGATGAAACACAGAAATTGCATCCGAATTTAATACAAAAGGCACAATGCCGACTTAAGTACAAGAGGACTGATACTCTAACTTTCTATGACTTGAACCTCTGCTGTGAGTCCAGTTTTAGTTTCCGATGCTTCACGTCAGGTTTACTGTATCCCTTGGACCTTCTTATTGACGATGAAACACAGAAATTGCATTCAAATTTAATACAAAAGGCACAACGCCGACTTATGTACAAGAGGACTGGTACTCTAACTTTCTATGATTTGAACCCCTCCTCTGAGTCCAGTTTTAGATTCCGATGCTTAACTTCAGGTTTACTGTATCCCTTGGACCTTCTTATTGACGATGAAACACAGAAATTGCATCCAAATTTAATACAAAAGGCACATTGCCGACTTAAGTACAAGAGGACTGAAACTCTAACTTTCTATGATTTGAACCTCTGCTATGAGTCCAGTTTTAGTTTCCGATGCTTAACTTCTGGTTTACTGTATAACTTGGATTTCTTATTGACGATGAAACACAGAAATTGCATCCGAATTTAATACAAAAGGCACAATGCCGACTTAAGTACAAGAGGACTGATACTCTAACTTTCTATGATTTGAACCTCTGCTGTGAGTCCAGTTTTAGTTTCCGATGCTTCACGTCAGGTTTACTGTATCCCTTGGACCTTCTTATTGACGATGAAACACAGAAATTGCATTCAAATTTGATACAAAAGGCACAATGCCGACTTATGTACAAGAGGACTGGTACTCTAACTTTCTATGATTTGAACCCCTCCTGTGAGCCCAGTTTTAGATTCCGATGCTTAACTTCAGGTTTACTGTATCCCTTGGACCTTCTTATTGACGATGAAACACAGAAATTGCATCCAAATTCAATACAAAAGGCACAATGCCGACTTAAGTACAAGAGGACTAACACTCTAACTTTCTATGATTTGAACCCCTCCTGTGAGTCCAGTTTCAGATTCCGATGCTTAACTTCTGGTTTACTGTATCCCTTGGACCTTCTTATTGACGATGAAACACAGAAATTGCATCCAAATTTAATACAAAAGGCACAATGCCGACTTAAGTACAAGAGGACTGAAACTCTAACTTTCTATGATTTGAAACTCTGCTGTCAGTCCAGTTTTAGTTTCCGATGCTTCACTTCAGGTTTACTGTATCCCTTGGATCTTCTTATTGACGATGAAACACAGAAATTGCATCCGAATTTAATACAAAAGGCACAATGCCGACTTAAGTACAAGAGGACTGATACTCTAACTTTCTATGATTTGAACCTCTGCTGTGAGTCCAGTTTTAGTTTCCGATGCTTCACTTCAGGTTTACTGTATCCCTTGGACCTTCTTATTGACGATGAAACACAGAAATTGCTTCCGAATTTAATTCAAAAGGCACAATGCCGACTTAAGTACAAGAGGACTGAAACTGTAACTTTCTATGATTTGAACCTCTGTTGTGAGTCCAGTTTAAGTTTCCGATGCTTCACTTCAGGTTTACCGTATCCCTTGGACCTTCTTATTGACGATGAAACACAGAAATTGCATCCGAATGTAATACAAATGGCACAATGCCGACTTAAGGACAAGAGGACTGAAACTCTAACTTTCTATGATTTGAACCTCTGCTGTGAGTCCAGTTTTAGTTTAAGATGCTTCACTTCAGGTTTACTGTATCCCTTGGACCTTCTTATTGACGATGAAACACAGAAATTGCATCCGAAATTAATAAAAAAGGCACAATGCCGACTTAAGTACAAGAGGACTGATACTCTAACTTTCTATGATTTGAACCTCTCCTGTGAGTCCAGTTTTAGATTCCGATGCTTCACTTCGGGTTTACTGTATCCCTTGGACCCTCTCATTGACGATGAAACACAGAAATTGCATCTGAATTTTTAATACAAAAGGCACAATGCCGGCTTAAGTACAAGGGGACTGAAACTCTACCTGTCTATGATTTGAACCTCTGCTGTGAGTCCAGTTTTAGTTTCCGATGCTTCACCTAAGGTTTACTGTATCCCTTGGACCTTCTTATTGATGATGAAACACAGAAATTGCTTCCGAATTTAATACAAAATGCACAATGCCGACTTACGTAGAAGAGGACTGAAACTCTAACTTTCTATGTTTTGAACCTCTGCTGTGAGTCCAGTTTTAGTTTCCGATCCTTCACTTCAGGTTTACTGTATCCCTTGGACCTTCTTATTGACGATGAAACACAGAAATTGCATCCGAATTTAATACAAAAGGCACAATGCCGACTTGAGTACAAGAGGACTGATACTCTAACATTCTATGATTTGAACCCCTCCTGTTGAGTCCAGTTTTAGATTCCGATGCTTAACTTCAGGTTTACTGTATCCCTTGGACCTTCTTATTGACGATGAAACACAGATATTGCATCCGAATTTAATAAAAAAAGGCACAATGCCGACTTAAGTACAAGAGGACTGATACTCTAACTTTCTATGATTTGATCCCCTCCTGTGAGTCCACTTTTAGATTCCGATGCTTAACTTCAGGTTTACTGTATCCCTTGGACCTTCTTATTGACGATGAAGCACAGAAATTGCATCCGAATTTAATACAAAAGGCACAATGTCGACTTAAGTACAAGAGGACTGATACTCTAACTTTCTATGATTTGAACCTCTCCTGTGAGTCCAGTTTTAAATTCCGATGCTTCACTTCAGGTTTACTGTATCCCTTGGACCCTCTTACTGACGATGAAACACAGAAATTGCATCCGAATTTAATACAAAAGGCACAATGCCGACTTAAGTACAAGAGGACTGAAACTTTAACTTTCTATGATATGAACCTCTGCTATGAGTCCAGTTTTAGTTTCCGATCCTTAACTTCTGGTTTACTGTATAACTTGGATCTCCTTATTGACGGTTAAACACTAGAAATTGCATCCGAATTTAATACAAAAGGCACAATGCCGACTTAAGTACAAGAGGACTGAAACTCTAACTTTCTATGATTTGAACCTCTGCTGTGAGTCCAGTTTTAGTTTCCGAAGCTTCACTTCAGGTTTACTGTATCGCTTGGACCTTCTTATTATCGATGAAACACAGATATTGCATCCGAATTTAATACAAAAGGCACAATGCCGACTTAAGTACAAGAGGACTGATACTCTAACTTTCTATGACTTGAACTTCTGCTGTGAGTCCAGTTTTAGTTTCCGATGCTTCACGTCAGGTTTACTGTATCCCTTGGACCTTCTTATTGACGATGAAACACAGAAATTGCATTCAAATTTAATACAAAAGGCACAACGCCGACTTATGTACAAGAGGACTGGTACTCTAACTTTCTATGATTTGAACCCCTCCTGTGAGTCCAGTTTTAGATTCCGATGCTTAACTTCAGGTTTACTGTATCCCTTGGACCTTCTTATTGACGATGAAACACAGAAATTGCATCCGAATTTAATACAAAAGGCACATTGCCGACTTAAGTACAAGAGGACTGAAACTCTAACTTTTTATGATTTGAACCACTGCTGTGAGACCAGTTTTAGATTCCGATGCTTAACCTCAGGTTTACTGTATCCCTTGGGCCTTCGTATTGACGATGAAACACAGAAATTGAATCCGAATTTAATACAAAAGGCACAGTGCCGACTTAAGTACAAGTGGACTAACACTCTAACTTTCTATGATTTGAACCCCTGCTGTGAGTCCAGTTTCAGATTCCGATGCTTAACTTCTGGTTTACTGTATCCCTTGGACCTTCTTATTGACGATGAAACACAGAAATTGCATCCGAATTTAATACAAAAGGCACAATGCCGACTTAAGTACAAGAGGACTGAAACTCTAACTTTCTATGATTTGAACCTCTGCTATGAGTCCAGTTTTAGTTTCCGATGCTTAACTTCTGGTTTACTGTATAACTTGAATTTCTTATTGACGATGAAACACAGAAATTGCATCCGAATTTAATACAAAAGGCACAATGCCGACTTAAGTTCAAGAGGACTGATACTCTAACTTTCTATGATTTGAACCTCTGCTGTGAGTCCAGTTTTAGTTTCCGATGCTTCACGTCAGGTTTACTGTATCCCTTGGACCTTCTTATTGACGATGAAACACAGAAATTGCATTCAAATTTGATACAAAAGGCACAATGCCGACTTATGTACAAGAGGACTGGTACTCTAACTTTCTATGATTTGAACCCCTCCTGTGAGTCCAGTTTTAGATTCCGATGCTTAACTTCAGGTTTACTGTATCCCTTGGACCTTCTTATTGACGATGAAACACAGAAATTGCATCCAAATTTAATACAAAAGGCACAATGCCGACTTAAGTACAAGAGGACTAACACTCTAACTTTCTATGATTTGAACCCCTCCTGTGAGTCCAGTTTCAGATTCCGATGCTTAACTTCTGGTTTACTGTATCCCTTGGACCTTCTTATTGACGATGAAACACAGAAATTGCATCCAAATTTAATACAAAAGGCACAATGCCGACTTAAGTACAAGAGGACTGAAACTCTAACTTTCTATGATTTGAAACTCTGCTGTCAGTCCAGTTTTAGTTTCCGATGCTTCACTTCAGGTTTACTGTATCCCTTGGATCTTCTTATTGACGATGAAACACAGAAATTGCATCCGAATTCAATACAAAAGGCACAATGCCGACTTAAGTACAAGAGGACTGATACTCTAACTTTCTATGATTTGAACCTCTGCTGTGAGTCCAGTTTTAGTTTCCGATGCTTCACTTCAGGTTTACTGTATCCCTTGGACCTTCTTATTGACGATGAAACACAGAAATTGCTTCCGAATTTAATACAAAAGGCACAATGCCGACTTAAGTACAAGAGGACTGAAACTGTAACTTTCTATGATTTGAACCTCTGTTGTGAGTCCAGTTTAAGTTTCCGATGCTTCACTTCAAGTTTACCGTATCCCTTGGACCTTCTTATTGACGATGAAACACAGAAATTGCATCCGAATGTAATACAAATGGCACAATGCCGACTTAAGTACAAGAGGACTGATACTCTAACTTTCTTTGATTTAATTCTCTGCTGTGAGTCCAGTTTTAGTTTCCGATGCTTCACTTCAGGTTTACTGTATCCCTTGGACCTTCTTATTGACGATGAAACACAGAAATTGCATCCGAATTTAATAAAAAAGGCACAATGCCGACTTAAGTACAAGAGGACTGATACTCCAACTTTCTATGATTTGAACCCCTCCTGTGAGTCCAGTTTTAGATTCCGATGCTTAACTTCAGGTTTACTGTATCCCTTGGACCTTCTTATTGACGATGAAACACAGAAATTGCATCCGAATTTAATAAAAACGACACAATGACGACTTAAGTACAAGAGAACTGATACTCTAACTTTCTATGATTTAAACCCCTCCTGTGAGTCCAGTTTTAGTTTCCGATGCTTCACTTCAGGTTTACCTTATCCCTTGGACCTTCTTACTGACGATGAGACACAGAAATGGCATCCGAATTTAATAAAAAGGGCACAATGCCGACTTAAGTACAAGAGGACTGATACTCTAACCTTCTATGATTTGAACCCCTCCTGTGAGTCCAGTTTTAGATTCCGACGCTTAACTTCTGGTTTACTGTATCCCTTGGACCTTCCTATTGACGATGAAACACAGAATTTCCATTCGAATTTAATACAAAAGGCACAATGCCGACTTAAGTACAAGAGGACTGAAACTCTAACTTTCTATGATTTGAACCTCTGCTGTGAGTCCAGTTTAAGATTCCGATGTTTAACTTCAGGTTTACAGTATCCCTTGGACCTTATTATTGACGATGAAACACAAAAATTGCATCCGAATTTAATACAAAAGGCACAATGCCGACTTAAGTACAAGAGGACTGATACTCTAACCTTCTATGATTTGAACCTCTGCTGTGAGTCCAGTTTTAGTCTCCGATGCTTCACTTCAGGTTTACTGTATCCCTTGTACCATCTTCTTGACGATGAAACACAGAAATTTCATCCGAATTTAATAAAAAAGGCACAATGCCGACTTAAGTACAAGAGGACTGATACTCTAACTTTCTATGATTTGACCACTGCTGTGAGAACAGTTTTAGATTCCGATGCTTAACCTCAGGTTTACTGTATCCCTTGGACCTTCTTATTGACGATGAAACACAGAAATTGGATCCGAATTTAATACATAAGGCACAATGCCGACTTAAGTACAAGAGGACTAATACTCTAACTTTCTATGATTTGAACCCCTCCTGTGAGTCCAGTTTCAGGTTCCGATGCTTAACTTCTGGTTTACTGTATCCCTTGGACCTTCTTATTGACGATGAAACACAGAAATTGCGTCCAAATTTAATACAAAAGGCACAATGCCGACTTAAGTACAAGAGGACTGAAACTCTAACTTTCTATGATTTGAACCTCTGCTGTGAGTCCAGTTTTAGTTTCCGATGCTTCACTTCAGGTTTACTGTATCCCTTGGATCTTCGTATTGACGATGAAACACAGAAATTGCATCCGAATTTAATACAAAAGGCACAATGCTGACTTAAGTACAAGAGGACTGAAACTCTAACTTTCTATGATTTGAACCTCTGCTGTGAGTCCAGTTTTAGTTTCCGATGCTTCGCTTCAGGTTTACTGTATCCCTTGGACCTTCTTATTGACGATGAAACATAGAAATTGCTTCCGAATTTAATACAAAAGGCACAATGCCGACTTAAGTACAAGAGGACTGAAACTGTAACTTTCTATGATTTGAACCTCTGTTGTGAGTCCAGTTTAAGTTTCCGATGCTTCACTTCAGGTTTACTGTATCCCTTGGACCTTCTTATTGACGATGAAACACAGAAATTGCATCCGAATTTAATACAAATGGCACAATGCCGCCTTAAGTACAAGAGGACTGATACTCTAACTTTCTATGATTTGAACCCCTCCTGTGAGTCCAGTTTTAGATTCCGATGCTTAACTTCAGGTTTACTGTATCCCTTGGACCTTCTTATTGACGATGAAACACAGAAATTGCATCCGAATTTAATAAAAACGACACAATGACGACTTAAGTACAAGAGGACTGATACTATAACTTTCTATGATTTGAACCCCTCCTGTGAGTCCAGTTTTAGATTCCGATGCTTCACTGCAGGTTTACTGTATCCCTTGGACCTTCTTACTGACGATGAGACACAGAAATGGCATCCGAATTTAATAAAAAAGGCACAATGCCGACTTAAGTACAAGAGGACTGATACTCTAACCTTCTATGATTTGAACCCCTCGTGTGAGTCCAGTTTTAGATTCCGACGCTAACGTCTGGTTTACTGTATCCCTTGGGCCTTCCTATTGACGATGAGACACAGAAATTCCATCCGAATTTAATACAAAAGGCACAATGCCGACTTAAGTACAAGAGGACTGAAACTCTAACTTTCTATGATTTGAACCTCTGCTGTGAGTCCAGTTTAAGATTCCGATGTTTCACTTCAGGTTTACAGTATCCCTTGGACTTTCTTATTGACGATGAAACACAAAAATTGCATCCGAATTTAATACAAAGGGCACAATGCCGACTTAAGTACAAGAGGACTGAAACTCTAACTTTCTATGATTTGAACCTCTGCTGTGAGTCCAGTTTTAGTTTCCGATGCTTCACTTCAGGTTTACTGTATCCCTTGGACCTTCTTATTGACGATGAAACACAGAAATTGCATCCGAATTTATTACAAATGGCACAATGCCGCCTTAAGTACAAGAGGACTGATACTCTAACTTTCTATGATTTGAACCTCTGCTGTGAGTCCAGTTTTAGTTTCCGATGCTTCACTTCACATTTACTGTATCCCTGAGACCTTCTTATTGACGATGAAACACAGAAATTGCATCCGAATTTAATAAAAAAGGCACAATGCCGACTTAAGTACAAGAGGACTGATACTCTAACATTCTATGATTTGAACCCCTCCTGTTGAGTCCAGTTTTAGATTCCGATGCTTAACTCCAGGTTTACTGTATCCCTTGAACCTTCTTATTGACGATGAAACACAGAAATTGCATCCGAATTTAATAAAAAAGGCACAATGCCGACTTAAGTACAAGAGGACTGATACTCTATTTTTCTATGATTTGAACCCCTCCTGTGAGTCCAGTTTTAGATTCCGATGCTTAACTTCAGGTTTACTGTATCCCTTGGAGCTTCTTATTGACGATGAAACACAGAAATTGCATCCAAAATTAATAAAAAAGGCACAATGCCGACTTAAGTACAAGAGGACTGGTACTTTAACTTTCTATGATTTGAACCCCTCCTGTGAGTCCAGTTTTAGATTCCGATGCATAACTTCAGGTTTACTGTATCCCTTGGACCTCCTTATTGACGATGAAATACAGAAAATGCATCCGAATTTAATACAAAAGGCACAATGCCGACTTAAGTACAAGAGGACTGAAACTCTAACTTTCTATGATTTGAACCTCTGCTGTGAGTCCAGTTTAAGATTCCGATGTTTCACTTCAGGTTTACAGTATCCCTTGGACCTTCTTATTGACGATGAAACACTAAAATTGCATCCGAATTTAATACAAAGGGCACAATGCCGACTTAAGTACAAGAGGACTGAAACTCTAACTTTCTATGATTTGAACCTCTGCTGTGAGTCCAGTTTTAGTTTCCGATGCTTAACTTCTGGTTTACTGTATCTCTTGGACCTTCTTATTGACGATGAAACACAGAAATTGCATCCGAATTTAATACAAAACGCACAATGCCGACTTATGTACAAGAGGACTGAAGCTCTAACTTTCTATGATTTGAACCTCTGCTGTGAGTCCAGGTTTAGTTTCCGATGCTTCACTTCACATTTGCTGTATCCCTGAGACCTTCTTATTGACGATGAAACACAGAAATTGCATCCGAATTTAATAAAAAAGGCACAATGCCGACTTAAGTACAAGAGGACTGATACTCTAACATTCTATGATTTGAACCCCTCCTGTTGAGTCCAGTTTTAGATTCCGATGCTTAACTCCAGGTTTACTGTATCCCTTGAACCTTCTTATTGACGATGAAACACAGAAATTGCATCCGAATTTAATAAAAAAGGCACAATGCCGACTTAAGTACAAGAGGACTGATACTCTTTTTTTCTATGATTTGAACCCCTCCTGTGAGTCCAGTTTTAGATTCCGATGCTTAACTTCAGGTTTACTGTATCCCTTGGAGCTTCTTATTGACGATGAAACACAGAAATTGCATCCAAAATTAATAAAAAAGGCACAATGCCGACTTAAGTACAAGAGGACTGGTACTTTAACTTTCTATGATTTGAACCCCTCCTGTGAGTCCAGTTTTAGATTCCGATGCATAACTTCAGGTTTACTGTATCCCTTGGACCTCCTTATTGACGATGAAATACAGAAAATGCATCCGAATTTAATACAAAAGGCACAATGCCGACTTAAGTACAAGAGGACTGAAACTCTAACTTTCTATGATTTGAACCTGTGCTGTGAGTCCAGTTTTAGTTTCCGATGCTTCACCTCAGGTTTACTGTATCCCTTGGACCTTCTTATTGACGATGAAACACAGAAATTGCATTCGAATTTAACACAAAAGGCACAATGCCGACTTACGTACAAGAGGTCTGAAACTCTAATTTTCTATGATTTGAACCTCTGCTGTGAGTCCAGTTTTAGTTTCCGATGCTTCACTTCAGGTTTACTGTATCCCTTGGACCTTCTTATTGATGATGAAACACAGAAATTGCTTCCGAATTTAATACAAAAGGCACAATGCCGACTTACGTACAAGAGGACTGAAATTCTAACTTTCTATGATTTGAACCTCTGCTGTGAGTCCAGTTTTAGTTTCCGATGCTTAACTTCAGGTTTACTGTATCCCTGGGACCTTCTTATTGACGATGAAACACAGAAATTGCATCCGAAATTAATAAAAAAGGCACAATGCCGACTTAAGTACAAGAGGACTGGTACTTTAACTTTCTATGATTTGAACCCTTCCTGTGAGTCCAGTTTTAGATTCCGATGCTTAACTTCAGGTTTACTGTATCTCTTGGACCTCCTTATTGACGATGAAACACAGAAATTGCATCCGAATTTAATACAAAAGGCACAATGCCGACTTAAGTACAAGAGGATAGGTCATTAGTCCACTACACGCAACAAGCGGCTACACGGGTAGCAGGGGTTGTGTGGCGTGGGCTGGGCGGTTTTTTAGGTTAGATGGCCTTGGGCAAGTACAGAAAGGGCAACAGCCTCAACGGGTGTGGGGCAAAGTCAGGACATGCGGGGACCAAGCAGCAATTGGTATTGTAATTGTCAACTGTCGAAGCTGCGTTGGTAATGTACCGGAACTTCAAGCGCTGATAGAAAGCACCGAAGCTGAAATCGTTATAGGTACAGAAAGCTAGCTTAAGCCAGAGATAAAATCTGCCTGAATTTTTACAAAGGTACAGACGGTGTTTAGAAAGGATAGATTGCATGCAACCGGTGGTGGAGTGTTCGTCGCTGTTAGTAGTAGTTTATCCTGTAGTGAAGTAGAAGTGGATAGTTCCTGTGAATTATTATGGGTGGAGGTTACACTAAACAACGGAACTAGGTTAATAATTGGCTCCTTTTACCGAACTCCCGACTCAGCAGCATTGGTGGCAGAACAACTGAGAGAAAATTTGGAATACATTTCACATAAATATTCTCAGCATGTTATAGTGTTAGGTGGAGATTTCAATTTACCAGATATAGACTGGGACACTCAGATGTTTAGGACGGGTGGTAGGGACAGAGCATCGAGTGACATTATACTGAGAGCACTATCCGAAAATTACCTCGAGCAAATAAACAGAGAACCGACCCGTGGAGATAACATCTTGGACCTACTGATAACAAACAGACCCGAACTTTTCGACTCTGTATGTACAGAACAGGGAATCAGTTATCATAAGGCCGTTGCAGCATCCCTGAAAATGGAAGTTAATAGGAATATAAAAAAAGGGAGGAAGGTTTATCTGTTTAGCAAGAGTAATAGAAGGCAGATTTCAGACTACCTAACAGATCAAAACGAAAATTTCTGTTCCGACACTGACAATGTTGAGTGTTTATGGAAAAAGTTCAAGGCAATCGTAAAATGCGTTTTAGACAGGTACGTGCCGAGTAAAGCTGTGAGGGACGGGAAAAACCCACCGTGGTACAACAACAAAGTTAGGAAACTACTGCAAAAGCAAAGAGAGCTCCACTCCAAGTTTAAACGCAGCCAAAACCTCTCAGACAAACAGAAGCTAAACGATGTCAAAGTTAGCGTAAGGAGGGCTATGCGTGAAGCGTTCATTGAATTCGAAAGTAAAATTCTATGTACCGACTTGACAGAAAATCCTAGGAAGTTCTGGTCTTACGTTAAATCAGTAAGTGGCTCGAAACAGCATATCCAGACACTACGGGATGATGATGGCATTGAAACAGAGGATGACACGCGTAAAGCTGAAATACTAAACACCTTTTTCCAAAGCTGTTTCACAGAGGAAGACCGCACTGCAGCTCCTTCTCTAAATCCTCGCACAAACGAAAAAATGGCTGACATCGAAATAAGTGTCCAAGGATTAGAAAAGCAACTGGAATCACTCAATAGAGGAAAGTCCACTGGACCTGACGGGATACCAATTCGATTCTACACAGAGTACGCGAAAGAACTTGCCCCCCTTCTAACAGCCGTGTACCGCACGTCTCTAGAGGAACGGAGGGTTCCAAATGATTGGAAAAGAGCACAGATAGTCCCAGTCTTCAAGAAGGGTCGTCGAGCAGATGCGCAAAACTATAGACCTATATCTCTTACGTCGATCTCTTGTAGAATTTTAGAACATGTTTTTTGCTCGCGTATCATGTCATTTCTGGAAACCCAGAATCTACTATGTAGGAATCAACATGGATTCCGGAAACAGCGATCGTGTGAGACCCAACTCGCCTTATTTGTTCATGAGACCCAGAAAATATTAGATACAGGCTCCCAGGTAGATGCTACTTTTCTTGACTTCCGGAAGGCGTTCGATACAGTTCCGCACTGTCGCCTGATAAACAAAGTAAGAGCCTACGGAATATCAGACCAGCTGTGTGGCTGGATTGAAGAGTTTTTAGCAAACAGAACACAGCATGTTGTTATCAATGGAGAGACGTCTACAGACGTTAAAGTAACCTCTGGCGTGCCACAGGGGAGTGTTATGGGACCATTGCTTTTCACAATATATATAAATGACTTAGTAGATAGTGTCGGAAGTTCCATGCGGCTTTTCGCGGATGATGCTGTAGTATACAGAGAAGTTGCTGCATTAGAAAATTGTAGCGAAATACAGGAAGATCTGCAGCGGATAGGCACTTGGTGCAGGGAGTGGCAACTGACCCTTAACATAGAAAAATGTAATGTATTGCGAATACATAGAAAGAAGGATCCTTTATTGTATGATTATATGATAGCGGAACAAACACTGGTAGCAGTTACTTCTGTAAAATATCTGGGAGTATGCGTACGGAACGATTTGAAGTGGAATGATCATATAAAATTAATTGTTGGTAAGGCGGGTACCAGGTTGAGATTCATTGGGAGAGTGCTTAGAAAATGTAGTCCATCAACAAAGCAGGTGGCTTACAAAACACTCGTTCGACCTATACTTGAGTATTGCTCATCAGTGTGGGATCCGTACCAGGTCGGGTTGACGGAGGAGATAGAAAAGATCCAAAGAAGAGCGGCGCGTTTCGTCACCGGGTTATTTGCTAACCGTGATAGCGTTACGGAGATGTTTAATAAACTCAAGTGGCAGACTCTGCAAGAGAGGCGCTCTGCATCGCGGTGTAGCTTGCTGTCCAGGTTTCGAGAGGGTGCGTTTCTGGATGAGGTATCGAATATATTGCTTCCCCCTACTTATACCTCCCGAGGAGATCACGAATGTAAAATTAGAGAGAAGAGAGCGCGCACGGAGGCTTTCAGACAGTCGTTCTTCCCGCGAACCATACGCGACTGGAACAGGATAGGGAGGTAATGACAGTGGCACGTAAAGTGCCCTCCGCCACACACCGTTGGGTGGCTAGCGGAGTATCAATGTAGATGTAGGTAGATGTAGAGGACTGAAGCTCTAACTTTCTATGATTTGAACCTCAGCTGTGAGTCCAGTTTTAGTTTCCGATGCTTCACTTCAGGTTTACTGTATCCCTTGGACCATCTTATTGACGATGAAACACAGAAATTGCATCCGTTTAATAAAAAAGGCACAATGCCGACTTAAGTACAAGAGGACTGATACTCTAACTTTCTATGATTTGAACCCCTCCTGTGAGTCCAGTTTCAGATTCCGATGCTTCACTTTAGGTTTACTGTATCCCTTGGACCTTATTATTGACGATGAAACACAGAAATTGCATCCGAATTTAATACAAAAGGCAAATTGCCGACTTAAGTATAAGAGGACTGAAACTCTCACTTTCTATGATTTGAACCGTTGCTGTGAGTCCAGTTTTAGTTTCCGATGCTTCACTTCAGGTTTACTGTATCCCTTGGACCTTCTTATTGAAGATGAAACATAGAAATTGCATCCGAATTTAATACAAAAGGCACAATGCCGACTTAAGTACAAGAGGACTGAAACTCTAACTTTCTATGATTTGAACCTCTGCTGTGAGTCCAGTTTTAGTTTCCGATGCTTCACTTCAGGTTTACTGTATCCCTTGGACCTTCTTATTGAAGATGAAACATAGAAATTGCATCCGAATTTAATACAAAAGGCACAATACCGACTTAAGTACAAGAGGACTGAAACTCTAACTTTCTATGATTTGAACCTCTGCTGTGAGTCCAGTTTTAGTTTCCGATGCTTCACTTCAGGTTTACTGTATCCCTTGGACCTTCTTATTGACGATGAAACACAGAAATTGCATCCGAATTTAATACAAAAGGCACAATGCCGACTTAAGTACAAGAGGACTGAAACTCTAACTTTCTATTATTTGAACCTCTGCTGTGAGTCCAGTTTTAGTTTCCGATGCTTCACTTCAGGTTTACTGTATCCCTTGGACCTTCTAATTGACGATGAAACACAGAAATTGCATTCGAATTTAATACAAAAGGCACAATGCCGACTTACGTACAAGAGGACTGAAACTCAAACTTTCTATGATTTGAACCTCTGCTGTGAGTCCAGTTTTAGTTTCCGATGCTTAACTTCTGGTTTACTGTATCCCTTGGACCTTCTTATTGACGATGAAACACAGAAATTGCATCCGAATTTAATACAAAAGGCACAATGCCGACTTAAGTACAAGAGGACTGATACTCTAACTTTCTATGATTTGAACCTCTCCTGTGAGTCCAGTTTTAGATTCCGATGCTTCACTTCGGGTTTACTGTATCCCTTGGTCCCTCTTATTGACGATGAAACACAGAAATTGCATCCGAATTTAATACAAAAGGCACAATGCCGACTTAAGTACAAGAGGACTGAAACTCTAATTTTCTATGATTTGAACGTCTGCTGTGAGTCCAGTTTTAGTTTCCGATGCTTCACTTCAGGTTTACTGTATCCCTCGGACCTTCCTATTGACGTTGAAACACAGAAATTGCTTCCGAATTTAATACAAAAGGCACAATGCCGACTTAAGTACAAAAGGACTGAAACTCTAACTTTCTATGTTTTGAACCTCTGCTGTGAGTCCTGTTTTAGTTTCTGATGCTTCACTTAAGGTTAACTGTATCCCTTGGACCTTCTTATTGACGATGAAACACAGAAATTTCATCCGAATTTAATACTAAAGGCACAATGCCGACTGAAGTACAAGAGGACTGAAGCTCTAACTTTCTATGATTTGAACCTCTGCTGTGAGTCCAGTTTTAGTTTCCGATGCTTCACTTCACATTTACTGTACCCTGGGACCTTCTTAGTGACGATGAAACAGAGCAATTGCATCCGAATTTAATAAAAAAGGCACAATGCCGACTTAAGTACAAGAGGACTGGTACTTTAACTTTCTATGATTTGAACCCCTCCTGTGAGTCCACTTTTATATTCCGATGCTTAACTTCAGGTTTACTGTATCCTTTGGACCTCCTTATTGACGATGAAACACAAAAATTGCATCCGAATTTAATGCAAAAGGCACAATGCCGACTTAAGTACAAGAGGACTGAAACTCTAACTTTCTATGATTTGAACCAATGCTGTGAGACCAGTTTTAGATTCCGATGCTTAACTTCAGGTTTACTGTATCCCTTAGACCTTCTTATTGACGATGAAACACAGAAATTGGATCCGAATTTAATACAAAAGACACAATGCTGACTTAAGTACAAGAAGACTAATACTCTAACTTTCTATGATTTGAACCCCTCCTGTGAGTCCAGTTTCAGATTCCGATACTTAACTTCTGGTTTACTGTATCCCCTGGACCTTCTTATTGACGATGAAACACAGAAATTGCGTCAGAATTAAATACAATAGGCACAATGACGACTTAAGTACAGGAGGACTGAAACTCTAACTTTCTATGATTTGAACCTCTGCTGTGACCCAGTTTTAATTTCCGATGCTTCACTTCAGGTTTACTATATCCTTTGGATCTTCTTATTGACGATGAACAACAGAAATTGCATCCGAATGCAATACAAAAGGCGCAATGTATACTTAAGTACAAGAGGACTGATACTCTAACCTTCTATGATTTGAACCTCTGCTGTGTGTCCAGTTTTAGTTTCCGATGCTTCACTTCAGGTTTACTGTATCCCTTGGCCCTTCTTATGGACGATGGAACACAGATACTGCATCCGAATTTAATAAAAAAGGCACAATGCTGACTTAAGTACGAGAGGACTGATACTCCAATTTTCTATGATTTGAACCCCTCCTGTGAGTCCAGTTTTAGATTCCGATGCTTAACTTCAGGTTTACTGAATCCCTTGGACCTTCTTACTGACGATGAAACACAGGAATTGCATTCGAATTAAATACAAACGACACAATGACGACTTAAGTACAAGAGGTCTGATACTCTAACTCTCTATGATTTGAACCCCTCCTGTGAGTCCAGTTTTAGTTTCCGATGCTTCACTTCAGGTTTACTGTATCCCTTGGACCTTCTTACTGACGATAAAACACAGAAATTGCATCCGAATTTAGTAAAAAAGGCACAATGCCGACTTAAGTACAAGAGGACTGATACTCTAACTTTCTATGATTTGAACCCCTACTGTGAGTCCAGTTTTAGAATCCGATGCTTAACTCCTGGTTTACTGTATCCCTTGGACCTTCCTATTGACGATGAAACACAGAAATTGCATCCGAATTTAATACAAAATTCACAATGCCGACTTAAGTACAAGAGGACTGAAACTCTAACTTTATATGATTTGAACATCTGCTGTGAGTCCAGTTTAAGTTTCCGATGTTTCACTTCAGGTTTACTGTATCCCTTGGACCTTCTTATTGACGATGAAACACAGAAATTGCATCCGAATTTAATACAAAAGGCACAATGCCGATTTAAGTACAAGAAGACTGATACTCTAACTTTATATGATTTGAACCTCTGCTGTGAGTCCAGTTTAAGTTTCCGATGTTTCACTTCAGGTTTACTGTATCCCTTGGACCTTCTTATTGACGATGAAACACAGAAATTGAATCCGAATTTAATACAAAAGGCACAATGCCGACTTAAGAACAAGAGGACTGATACTCTAACTTTCTATGATTTGAACCTCTGCTGTGAGTCCAGCTTTAGTTTCTGATGCTTCACTTCAGGTTTGCTGAATCCCTTGGACCTTCTTACTGACGATGAAACACAGGAATTGCATTCGAATTAAATACAAAAGGCACAATGACGACTTAAGTACAAGAGGACTGAAACTCTAACTTTCTATGATTTGAACCCCTGCTGTGAGTCCAGTTTTAGTTTCCGATGCTTCACTTCAGGTTTACTATATCCTTTGGATCTTCTTATTGACGACGAAAAACAGAAATTGCATCCAAATTTAATACAAATGGCGCAATGCCTACTTAAGTACAAGAGGACTGAAACTCTAAGTTTCTATGATTTGAACCTCTGCTGTGAGTCCAGTTTTAGTTTCCGATGCTTCACTTCAGGTTTACTGTATCCCTTGCACCTTCTTATTGACGATGAAACACAGAAATTGCATCCGAATTTAATACTAAAGGCACAATGCCGACTGAAGTACAAGAGGACTGAAGCTCTAACTTTCTATGATTTGAACCTCTGCTGTGAGTCCAGTTTTAGTTTCCGATGCTTCACTTCACATTTACTGTACCCTGGGACCTTCTTAGTGACGATGAAACAGAGCAATTGCATCCGAATTTAATAAAAAAGGCACAATGCCGACTTAAGTACAAGAGGACTGGTACTTTAACTTTCTATGATTTGAACCCCTCCTGTGAGTCCAGTTTTAGATTCCGATGCTTAACTTCAGGTTTACTGTATCCTTTGGACCTCCTTATTGACGATGAAACACAAAAATTGCATCCGAATTTAATACAATAGGCACAATGCCGACTTAAGTACAAGAAGACTAATACTCTAACTTTCTATGATTTGAACCCCTCCTGTGAGTCCAGTTTTAGTTTCCGATGCTTCACTTCAGGTTTACTATATCCTTTGGATCTTCTTATTGACGACGAAAAACAGAAATTGCATCCAAATTTAATACAAAAGGCGCAATGCCTACTTAAGTACAAGAGGACTGAAACTCTAAGTTTCTATGATTTGAACCTCTGCTGTGAGTCCAGTTTTAGTTTCCGATGCTTCACTTCAGGTTTACTGTATCCCTTGCACCTTCTTATTGACGATGAAACACAGAAATTGCATCCGAATTTAATACAAAAGGCACAATGCCGACTTAAGTACAAGAGGACTGAAACTGTAACTTTCTATGATTTGAACCTCTGCTGTGAGTCCAGTTTAAGTTTCCGATGCTTCACTTCAGGTTTACTGTATCCCTTGGACCTTCTTATTGACGATGAAACATAGAAATTGCATCCGAATTTAATACAAAAGGCACAATGCCGACTTAAGTACAGGAGGACTGATACTCTATCTTTCTATGATTTGAACCTCTGCTGTGTGTCCAGTTTTAGTTTCCGATGCTTTACTTCAGGTTTACTGTACCCCTTGGACCTTCTTATTGACGATGAAACACAGATACTGCATCCGAATTTAATAAAAAAGGCACAATGCCGACTTAAGTACGAGAGGACTGATACTCCAACTTTCTATGATTTGAACCCCTCCTGTGAGTCCAGTTTTAGATTCCGATGCCTAACTTCAGGTTTACTCTATCCCTTGGACCTTCTTATTGACGATAAAAAACAGAAATTGCACCCGAATTTAATAAAAACGACACAATGACGACTTAAGTACAAGAGGACTGAAACTCTAACTTTCTATGATTTGAACCCCTCCTGTGAATCCAGTTATAGTTTCCGATGCTTCACGTCAGGTTTACTGTATCCCTTGGACCTTCTTACTGACGATGAAACACAGAAATTGCATCCGAATTTAATAAAAAAGGCACAATGCCGACTTAAGTACAAGAGGACTGATACTGTAACTTTCTAAGATTTGAACCCCTCCTGTGAGTCCAGTTTTAGATTCCGATGCTTAACTTCTGGTTTACTGTATCCCTTGGACCTTCCTATTGACGATGAAACACAGAAATTGCATCCGAATTTAATACAAAAGGCACAATGCCGACTTAAGTACAAGAGGACTGAAACTCTAACTTTATATGATTTGAACCGCTGCTGTGAGTCCAGTTTAAGTTTCCAATGTTTCACTTCAGGTTTACTGTATCCCTTGGACCTTCTTATTGACGATGAAACACAGAAATTTCATCCGAATTTAATACTAAAGGCACAATGCCGACTGAAGTACAAGAGGACTGAAGCTCTAACTTTCTATGATTTGAACCTCTGCTGTGAGTCCAGTTTTAGTTTCCGATGCTTCACTTCACATTTACTGTACCCTGGGACCTTCTTAGTGACGATGAAACAGAGCAATTGCATCCGAATTTAATAAAAAAGGCACAATGCCGACTTAAGTACAAGAGGACTGGTACTTTAACTTTCTATGATTTGAACCCCTCCTGTGAGTCCAGTTTTAGATTCCGATGCTTAACTTCAGGTTTACTGTATCCTTTGGACCTCCTTATTGACGATGAAACACAAAAATTGCATCCGAATTTAATACAATAGGCACAATGCCGACTTAAGTACAAGAAGACTAATACTCTAACTTTCTATGATTTGAACCCCTCCTGTGAGTCCAGTTTCAGATTCCGATACTTAACTTCTGGTTTACTGTATCCCTTGGACCTTCTTATTGACGATGAAACACAGAAATTGCGTCAGAATGAAATACAATAGGCACAATGACGACTTAAGTACAAGAGGACTGAAACTCTAACTTTCTATGATTTGAGCCTCTGCTGTGACCCAGTTTTAGTTTCCGATGCTTCACTTCAGGTTTACTATATCCTTTGGATCTTCTTATTGACGATGAACAACAGAAATTGCATCCGAATGCAATACAAAAGGCGCAATGTATACTTAAGTACAAGAGGACTGATACTCTAACCTTCTATGATTTGAACCTCTGCTGTGTGTCCAGTTTTAGTTTCCGATGCTTCACTTCATGTTTACTCTATCCCTTGGACCATCTTATGGACGATGGAACACAGATACTGCATCCGAATTTAATAAAAAAGGCACAATGCTGACTTAAGTACGAGAGGACTGATACTCCAACTTTCTATGATTTGAACCCCTCCTGTGAGTCCAGTTTTAGATTCCGATGCTTAACTTCAGGTTTACTCTATCCCTTGGACCTTCTTATTGACGACGAAACATAGAAATTGCATCCGAATTTAATAAAAACGACACAATGACGACTTAAGTACAAGAGGTCTGATACTCTAACTCTCTATGATTTGAACCCCTCCTGTGAGTCCAGTTTTAGTTTCCGATGCTTCACTTCAGGTTTACTGTATCCCTTGGACCTTCTTACTGACGATGAAACACAGAAATTGCATCCGAATTTTATAAAAAAGGCACTATGCCGACTTAAGTACAGGAGGACTGATACTCTAACTTTCTATGGTTTGAACCCCTCCTGTGAGTCCAGTTTTAGAATCCGATGCTTAACTTCTGGTTTACTGTATCCCTTGGACCTTCCTATTGACGATGAAACACAGAAATTGCATCCGAATTTAATACAAAAGGCACAATGCCGACTTACGTACAAGAGGACTGAAACTCTAACTTCATATGATTTGAACCTCTGCTGTGAGTCCAGTTTAAGTTTCCGATGTTTCACTTCAGGTTTACTGTATCCCTTGGACCTTCTTATTGACGATGAAACACAGAAATTGCATCCGAATTTAATACAAAAGGCACAATGCCGACTTAAGTACAAGAGGACTGATACTCTAACTTTATATGATTTGAACCTCTGCTGTGAGTCCAGTTTAAGTTTCCGATGTTTCACTTCAGGTTTACTGTATCCCTTGGACCTTCTTATTGACGATGAAACACAGATACTGCATCCGAATTTAATAAAAAAGGCACAATGCCGACTTAAGTACGAGAGGACTAATTCTCCAACTTTCTATGATTTGAACCCCTCCTGTGAGTCCAGTTTTAGATTCCGATGCTTAACTTCAGGTTTACTCTATCCCTTGGACCTTCTTATTGACGATGAAACATAGAAATTGCATCCGAATTGAATACAAACGACACAATGACGACTTAAGTACAAGAGGACTGATACTCTAACTTTCTATGATTTGAACCCCTACTGTGAGTCCAGTTTTAGAATCCGATGCTTAACTCCTGGTTTACTGTATCCCTTGGACCTTCCTATTGACGATGAAACACAGAAATTGCATCCGAATTTAGTACAAAATTCACAATGCCGACTTAAGTACAAGAGGACTGAAACTCTAACTTTATATGATTTGAACCCCTGCTGTGAGTCCAGCTTTAGTTTCTGATGCTTCACTTCAGGTTTACTGAATCCCTTGTACCTTCTTACTGACGATGAAACACAGGAATTGCATTCGAATTAAATACAAAAGGCACAATGACGACTTAAGTACAAGAGGACTGAAACTCTAACTTTCTATGATTTGAACCCCTGCTGTGAGTCCAGTTTTAGTTTCCGATGCTTCACTTCAGGTTTACTATATCCTTTGGATCTTCTTATTGACGACGAAAAACAGAAATTGCATCCAAATTTAATACAAAAGGCGCAATGCCTACTTAAGTACAAGAGGACTGAAACTCTAAGTTTCTATGATTTGAACCTCTGCTGTGAGTCCAGTTTTAGTTTCCGATGCTTCACTTCAGGTTTACTGTATCCCTTGGACCTTCTTATTGACGATGAAACATAGAAATTGCATCCGAATTTAATACAAAAGGCACAATGCCGACTTAAGTACAGGAGGACTGATACTCTATCTTTCTATGATTTGAACCCCTGCTGTGTGTCCAGTTTTAGTTTCCGATGCTTTACTTCAGGTTTACTGTACCCCTTGGACCTTCTTATTGACGATGAAACACAGATACTGCATCCGAATTTAATAAAAAAGGCACAATGCCGACTTAAGTACGAGAGGACTGATACTCCAACTTTCCATGATTTGAACCCCTCCTGTGAGTCCAGTTTTAGATTCCGATGCCTAACTTCAGGTTTACTCTATCCCTTGGACCTTCTTATTGACGATGAAAAACAGAAATTGCACCCGAATTTAATAAAAACGACACAATGACGACTTATGTACAAGAGGACTGAAACTCTAACTTTCTATGATTTGAACCCCTCCTGTGAATCCAGTTTTAGTTTCCGATGCTTCACTTCAGGTTTACTGTATCCCTTGGACCTTCTTACTGACGATGAAACACAGAAATTGCATCCGAATTTAATAAAAAAGGCACAATGCCGACTTAAGTACAAGAGGACTGATACTGTAACTTTCTAAGATTTGAACCCCTCCTGTGAGTCCAGTTTTAGATTCCGATGCTTAACTTCTGGTTTACTGTATCCCTTGGACCTTCCTATTGACGATGAAACACAGAAATTGCATCCGAATTTAATACAAAAGGCACAATGCCGACTTAAGTACAAGAGGACTGAAACTCTAACTTTATATGATTTGAACCGCTATTGTGAGTCCAGTTTAAGTTTCCAATGTTTCACTTCAGGTTTACTGTATCCCTTGGACCTTCTTATTGACGATGAAACACAGAAATTTCATCCGAATTTAATACTAAAGGCACAATGCCGACTGAAGTACAAGAGGACTGAAGCTCTAACTTTCTATGATTTGAACCTCTGCTGTGAGTCCAGTTTTAGTTTCCGATGCTTCACTTCACATTTACTGTACCCTGGGACCTTCTTAGTGACGATGAAACAGAGCAATTGCATCCGAATTTAATAAAAAAGGCACAACGCCGACTTAAGTACAAGAGGACTGGTACTTTAACTTTCTATGATTTGAACCCCTCCTGTGAGTCCAGTTTTAGATTCCGATGCTTAACTTCAGGTTTACTGTATCCTTTGGACCTCCTTATTGACGATGAAACACAAAAATTGCATCCGAATTTAATACAAAAGGCACAATGCCGACTTAAGTACAAGAAGACTAATACTCTAACTTTCTATGATTTGAACCCCTCCTGTGAGTCCAGTTTCAGATTCCGATACTTATCTTCTGGTTTACTGTATCCCTTGGACCTTCTTATTGACGATGAAACACAGAAATTGCGTCAGAATTAAATACAATAGGCACAATGACGACTTAAGTACAAGAGGACTGAAACTCTAACTTTCTGTGATTTGAACCTCTGCTGTGACCCAGTTTTAGTTTCCGATGCTTCACTTCAGGTTTACTATATCCTTTGGATCTTCTTATTGACGATGAACAACAGAAATTGCATCCGAAAGCAATACAAAAGGCGCAATGTATACTTAAGTACAAGAGGACTGTTACTCTAACCTTCTATGATTTGAACCTCTGCTGTGTGTCCAGTTTTAGTTTCCGATGCTTCACTTCATGTTTACTGTATCCCTTGGACCTTCTTATGGACGATGGAACACAGATACTGCATCCGAATTTAATAAAAAAGGCACAAAGCTGACTTAAGTACGAGACGACTGATACTCCAACTTTCTATGATTTGAACCCCTCCTGTGAGTCCAGTTTTAGATTCCGATGCTTAACTTCAGGTTTACTGTATCCCTTGGACCTTCCTATTGACGATGAAACACAGAAATTGCATCCGAATTTAATACAAAAGGCACAATGCCGACTTACGTACATGAGGACTGAAACTCTAACTTCATATGATTTGAACCTCTGCTGTGAGTCCAGTTTTAGTTTCCGATGCTTCACTTCACATTTACTGTACCCTGGGACCTTCTTAGTGACGATGAAACAGAGCAATTGCATCCGAATTTAATAAAAAAGGCACAACGCCGACTTAAGTACAAGAGGACTGGTACTTTAACTTTCTATGATTTGAACCCCTCCTGTGAGTCCAGTTTTAGATTCCGATGCTTAACTTCAGGTTTACTGTATCCTTTGGACCTCCTTATTGACGATGAAACACAAAAATTGCATCCGAATTTAATACAATAGGCACAATGCCGCTTAAGTACAAGAAGACTAATACTCTAACTTTCTATGATTTGAACCCCTCCTGTGAGTCCAGTTTCAGATTCCGATACTTAACTTCTGGTTTACTGTATCCCTTGGACCTTCTTATTGACGATGAAACACAGAAATTGCGTCAGAATGAAATACAATAGGCACAATGACGACTTAAGTACAAGAGGACTGAAACTCTAACTTTCTATGATTTGAGCCTCTGCTGTGACCCAGTTTTAGTTTCCGATGCTTCACTTCAGGTTTACTATATCCTTTGGATCTTCTTATTGACGATGAACAACAGAAATTGCATCCGAATGCAATACAAAAGGCGCAATGTATACTTAAGTACAAGAGGACTGATACTCTAACCTTCTATGATTTGAACCTCTGCTGTGTGTCCAGTTTTAGTTTCCGATGCTTCACTTCATGTTTACTCTATCCCTTGGACCATCTTATGGACGATGGAACACAGATACTGCATCCGAATTTAATAAAAAAGGCACAATGCTGACTTAAGTACGAGAGGACTGATACTCCAACTTTCTATGATTTGAACCCCTCCTGTGAGTCCAGTTTTAGATTCCGATGCTTAACTTCAGGTTTACTCTATCCCTTGGACCTTCTTATTGACGACGAAACATAGAAATTGCATCCGAATTTAATAAAAACGACACAATGACGACTTAAGTACAAGAGGTCTGATACTCTAACTCTCTATGATTTGAACCCCTCCTGTGAGTCCAGTTTTAGTTTCCGATGCTTCACTTCAGGTTTACTGTATCCCTTGGACCTTCTTACTGACGATGAAACACAGAAATTGCATCCGAATTTTATAAAAAAGGCACTATGCCGACTTAAGTACAGGAGGACTGATACTCTAACTTTCTATGGTTTGAACCCCTCCTGTGAGTCCAGTTTTAGAATCCGATGCTTAACTTCTGGTTTACTGTATCCCTTGGACCTTCCTATTGACGATGAAACACAGAAATTGCATCCGAATTTAATACAAAAGGCACAATGCCGACTTACGTACAAGAGGACTGAAACTCTAACTTCATATGATTTGAACCTCTGCTGTGAGTCCAGTTTAAGTTTCCGATGTTTCACTTCAGGTTTACTGTATCCCTTGGACCTTCTTATTGACGATGAAACACAGAAATTGCATCCGAATTTAATACAAAAGGCACAATGCCGACTTAAGTACAAGAGGACTGATACTCTAACTTTATATGATTTGAACCTCTGCTGTGAGTCCAGTTTAAGTTTCCGATGTTTCACTTCAGGTTTACTGTATCCCTTGGACCTTCTTATTGACGATGAAACACAGATACTGCATCCGAATTTAATAAAAAAGGCACAATGCCGACTTAAGTACGAGAGGACTAATTCTCCAACTTTCTATGATTTGAACCCCTCCTGTGAGTCCAGTTTTAGATTCCGATGCTTAACTTCAGGTTTACTCTATCCCTTGGACCTTCTTATTGACGATGAAACATAGAAATTGCATCCGAATTGAATACAAACGACACAATGACGACTTAAGTACAAGAGGACTGATACTCTAACTTTCTATGATTTGAACCCCTACTGTGAGTCCAGTTTTAGAATCCGATGCTTAACTCCTGGTTTACTGTATCCCTTGGACCTTCCTATTGACGATGAAACACAGAAATTGCATCCGAATTTAGTACAAAATTCACAATGCCGACTTAAGTACAAGAGGACTGAAACTCTAACTTTATATGATTTGAACCCCTGCTGTGAGTCCAGCTTTAGTTTCTGATGCTTCACTTCAGGTTTACTGAATCCCTTGTACCTTCTTACTGACGATGAAACACAGGAATTGCATTCGAATTAAATACAAAAGGCACAATGACGACTTAAGTACAAGAGGACTGAAACTCTAACTTTCTATGATTTGAACCCCTGCTGTGAGTCCAGTTTTAGTTTCCGATGCTTCACTTCAGGTTTACTATATCCTTTGGATCTTCTTATTGACGACGAAAAACAGAAATTGCATCCAAATTTAATACAAAAGGCGCAATGCCTACTTAAGTACAAGAGGACTGAAACTCTAAGTTTCTATGATTTGAACCTCTGCTGTGAGTCCAGTTTTAGTTTCCGATGCTTCACTTCAGGTTTACTGTATCCCTTGGACCTTCTTATTGACGATGAAACATAGAAATTGCATCCGAATTTAATACAAAAGGCACAATGCCGACTTAAGTACAGGAGGACTGATACTCTATCTTTCTATGATTTGAACCCCTGCTGTGTGTCCAGTTTTAGTTTCCGATGCTTTACTTCAGGTTTACTGTACCCCTTGGACCTTCTTATTGACGATGAAACACAGATACTGCATCCGAATTTAATAAAAAAGGCACAATGCCGACTTAAGTACGAGAGGACTGATACTCCAACTTTCCATGATTTGAACCCCTCCTGTGAGTCCAGTTTTAGATTCCGATGCCTAACTTCAGGTTTACTCTATCCCTTGGACCTTCTTATTGACGATGAAAAACAGAAATTGCACCCGAATTTAATAAAAACGACACAATGACGACTTATGTACAAGAGGACTGAAACTCTAACTTTCTATGATTTGAACCCCTCCTGTGAATCCAGTTTTAGTTTCCGATGCTTCACTTCAGGTTTACTGTATCCCTTGGACCTTCTTACTGACGATGAAACACAGAAATTGCATCCGAATTTAATAAAAAAGGCACAATGCCGACTTAAGTACAAGAGGACTGATACTGTAACTTTCTAAGATTTGAACCCCTCCTGTGAGTCCAGTTTTAGATTCCGATGCTTAACTTCTGGTTTACTGTATCCCTTGGACCTTCCTATTGACGATGAAACACAGAAATTGCATCCGAATTTAATACAAAAGGCACAATGCCGACTTAAGTACAAGAGGACTGAAACTCTAACTTTATATGATTTGAACCGCTATTGTGAGTCCAGTTTAAGTTTCCAATGTTTCACTTCAGGTTTACTGTATCCCTTGGACCTTCTTATTGACGATGAAACACAGAAATTTCATCCGAATTTAATACTAAAGGCACAATGCCGACTGAAGTACAAGAGGACTGAAGCTCTAACTTTCTATGATTTGAACCTCTGCTGTGAGTCCAGTTTTAGTTTCCGATGCTTCACTTCACATTTACTGTACCCTGGGACCTTCTTAGTGACGATGAAACAGAGCAATTGCATCCGAATTTAATAAAAAAGGCACAACGCCGACTTAAGTACAAGAGGACTGGTACTTTAACTTTCTATGATTTGAACCCCTCCTGTGAGTCCAGTTTTAGATTCCGATGCTTAACTTCAGGTTTACTGTATCCTTTGGACCTCCTTATTGACGATGAAACACAAAAATTGCATCCGAATTTAATACAAAAGGCACAATGCCGACTTAAGTACAAGAAGACTAATACTCTAACTTTCTATGATTTGAACCCCTCCTGTGAGTCCAGTTTCAGATTCCGATACTTATCTTCTGGTTTACTGTATCCCTTGGACCTTCTTATTGACGATGAAACACAGAAATTGCGTCAGAATTAAATACAATAGGCACAATGACGACTTAAGTACAAGAGGACTGAAACTCTAACTTTCTGTGATTTGAACCTCTGCTGTGACCCAGTTTTAGTTTCCGATGCTTCACTTCAGGTTTACTATATCCTTTGGATCTTCTTATTGACGATGAACAACAGAAATTGCATCCGAAAGCAATACAAAAGGCGCAATGTATACTTAAGTACAAGAGGACTGTTACTCTAACCTTCTATGATTTGAACCTCTGCTGTGTGTCCAGTTTTAGTTTCCGATGCTTCACTTCATGTTTACTGTATCCCTTGGACCTTCTTATGGACGATGGAACACAGATACTGCATCCGAATTTAATAAAAAAGGCACAAAGCTGACTTAAGTACGAGACGACTGATACTCCAACTTTCTATGATTTGAACCCCTCCTGTGAGTCCAGTTTTAGATTCCGATGCTTAACTTCAGGTTTACTGTATCCCTTGGACCTTCCTATTGACGATGAAACACAGAAATTGCATCCGAATTTAATACAAAAGGCACAATGCCGACTTACGTACATGAGGACTGAAACTCTAACTTCATATGATTTGAACCTCTGCTGTGAGTCCAGTTTAAGTTTCCGATGTTTCACTTCAGGTTTACTGTATCCCTTGGACCTTCTTATTGACGATGAAACACAGAAATTGCATCCGAATTTAATACAAAAGGCTCAATGCCGACTTAAGTACAAGAGGACTGATACTCTAACTTTATATGATTTGAACCTCTGCTGTGAGTCCAGTTTAAGTTTCCGATGTTTCACTTCAGGTTTACTGTATCCCTTGGACCTTCCTATTGACGATGAAACACAGAAATTGCATCCGAATTTAATACAAAAGGCACAATGCCGACTTACGTACAAGAGGACTGAAACTCTAACTTCATATGATTTGAACTTCTGCTGTGAGTCCAGTTTAAGTTTCCGATGTTTCACTTCAGGTTTACTGTATCCCTTGGACCTTCTTATTGACGATGAAACACAGAAATTGCATCCGAATTTAATACAAAAGGCTCAATGCCGACTTAAGTACAAGAGGACTGATACTCTAACTTTATATGATTTGAACCTCTGCTGTGAGTCCAGTTTAAGTTTCCGATGTTTCACTTCAGGTTTACTGTATCCCTTGGACCTTCTTATTGACGATGAAACACAGATACTGCATCCGAATTTAATAAAAAAGGCACAATGCCGACTTAAGTACAAGAGGACTGGTACTTTAACTTTCTATGATTTGAACCCCTCCTGTGAGTCCAGTTTTAGATTCCGATGCTTAACTTCAGGTTTACTGTATCCTTTGGACCTCCTTATTGACGATGAAACACAAAAATTGCATCCGAATTTAATACAAAAGGCACAATGCCGACTTAAGTACAAGAAGACTAATACTCTAACTTTCTATGATTTGAACCCCTCCTGTGAGTCCAGTTTCAGATTCCGATACTTATCTTCTGGTTTACTGTATCCCTTGGACCTTCTTATTGACGATGAAACACAGAAATTGCGTCAGAATTAAATACAATAGGCACAATGACGACTTAAGTACAAGAGGACTGAAACTCTAACTTTCTGTGATTTGAACCTCTGCTGTGACCCAGTTTTAGTTTCCGATGCTTCACTTCAGGTTTACTATATCCTTTGGATCTTCTTATTGACGATGGACAACAGAAATTGCATCCGAATGCAATACAAAAGGCGCAATGTATACTTAAGTACAAGAGGACTGTTACTCTAACCTTCTATGATTTGAACCTCTGCTGTGTGTCCAGTTTTAGTTTCCGATGCTTCACTTCATGTTTACTGTATCCCTTGGACCTTCTTATGGACGATGGAACACAGATACTGCATCCGAATTTAATAAAAAAGGCACAAAGCTGACTTAAGTACGAGAGGACTGATACTCCAACTTTCTATGATTTGAACCCCTCCTGTGAGTCCAGTTTTAGATTCCGATGCTTAACTTCAGGTTTACTGTATCCCTTGGACCTTCCTATTGACGATGAAACACAGAAATTGCATCCGAATTTAATACAAAAGGCACAATGCCGACTTACGTACAAGAGGACTGAAACTCTAACTTCATATGATTTGAACCTCTGCTGTGAGTCCAGTTTAAGTTTCCGATGTTTCACTTCAGGTTTACTGTATCCCTTGGACCTTCTTATTGACGATGAAACACAGAAATTGCATCCGAATTTAATACAAAAGGCTCAATGCCGACTTAAGTACAAGAGGACTGATACTCTAACTTTATATGATTTGAACCTCTGCTGTGAGTCCAGTTTAAGTTTCCGATGTTTCACTTCAGGTTTACTGTATCCCTTGGACCTTCCTATTGACGATGAAACACAGAAATTGCATCCGAATTTAATACAAAAGGCACAATGCCGACTTACGTACAAGAGGACTGAAACTCTAACTTCATATGATTTGAACCTCTGCTGTGAGTCCAGTTTAAGTTTCCGATGTTTCACTTCAGGTTTACTGTATCCCTTGGACCTTCTTATTGACGATGAAACACAGAAATTGCATCCGAATTTAATACAAAAGGCTCAATGCCGACTTAAGTACAAGAGGACTGATACTCTAACTTTATATGATTTGAACCTCTGCTGTGAGTCCAGTTTAAGTTTCCGATGTTTCACTTCAGGTTTACTGTATCCCTTGGACCTTCTTATTGACGATGAAACACAGATACTGCATCCGAATTTAATAAAAAAGGCACAATGCCGACTTAAGTACGAGAGGACTAATTCTCCAACTTTCTATGATTTGAACCCCTCCTGTGAGTCCAGTTTTAGATTCCGATGCTTAACTTCAGGTTTACTCTATCCCTTGGACCTTCTTATTGACGATGAAACATAGAAATTGCATCCGAATTGAATACAAACGACACAATGACGACTTAAGTACAAGAGGTCTGATACTCTAACTCTCTATGATTTGAACCCCTCCTGTGAGTCCAGTTTTAGTTTCCGATGCTTCACTTCAGGTTTACTGTATCCCTTGGACCTTCTTACTGACGATAAAACACAGAAATTGCATCCGAATTTAATAAAAGAGGCACAATGCCGACTTAAGTACAAGAGGACTGATACTCTAACTTTCTATGATTTGAACCCCTACTGTGAGTCCAGTTTTAGAATACGATGCTTAACTCCTGGTTTACTGTATCCCATGGACCTTCCTATTGACGATGAAACACAGAAATTGCATCCGAATTTAATACAAAATTCACAATGCCGACTTAAGTACAAGAGGACTGAAACTCTAACTTTATATGATTTGAACCTCTGCTGTGAGTCCAGCTTTAGTTTCTGATGCTTCACTTCAGGTTTACTGAATCCCTAGGACCTTCTTACTGACGATGAAACACAGGAATTGCATTCGAATTAAATACAAAAGGCACAATGACGACTTAAGTACAAGAGGACTGAAACTCTAACTTTCTATGATTTCAACCCCTGCTGTGAGTCCAGTTTTAGTTTCCGATGCTTCAGGTTTACTATATCCTTTGGATCTTCTTATTGACGACGAAAAACAGAAATAGCATCCAAATTTAATACAAAAGGCGCAATGCCTACTTACGTACAAGAGGACTGAAACTCTAACTTTCTATGATTTGAACCTCTGCTGTGAGTCCAGTTTTAGTTTCCGATGCTTCACTTCAGGTTTACTGTATCCCTTGCACCTTCTTATTGACGATGAAACACAGAAATTGAATCCGAATTTAATACAAAAGGCACAATGCCGACTTAAGTACAAGAGGACTGAAACTGTAACTTTCTATGATTTTAACCTCTGCTGTGAGTCCAGTTTAAGTTTCCGATGCTTCACTTCAGGTTTACTGTATCCCTTGGACCTTCTTATTGACGATGTAACATAGGAATTGCATCCGAATTTAATACAAAAGGCACAATGCCGACTTAAGTACAGGAGGACTGATACTCTATCTTTCTATGATTTGAACCTCTGCTGTGTGTCCAGTTTTAGTTTCCGATGCTTTACTTCAGGTTTACTGTACCCCTTGGACCTTCTTATTGACGATGAAACACAGATACTGCATCCGAATTTAATAAAAACGACACAATGACGACTTAAGTACAAGAGGACTGAAACTCTAACTTTCTATGATTTGAACCCCTCCTGTGAATCCAGTTTTAGTTTCCGATGCTTCACTTCAGGTTTACTGTATCCCTTGGACCTTCTTACTGACGATGAAACACAGAAATTGCATCCGAATTTAATAAAAAAGGCACAATGCCGACTTAAGTACAAGAGGACTGATACTGTAACTTTCTAAGATTTGAACCCCTCCTGTGAGTCCAGTTTTAGATTCCGATGCTTAACTTCTGGTTTACTGTATCCCTTGGACCTTCCTATTGACGATGAAACACAGAAATTGCATCCGAATTTAATACAAACGACACAATGACGACTTAAGTACAAGAGGACTGAAACTCTAACTTTATATGATTTGAACCGCTGCTGTGAGTCCAGTTTAAGTTTCCAATGTTTCACTTCAGGTTTACTGTATCCCTTGGACCTTCTTATTGACGATGAAACACAGAAATTGCATCCGAATTTAATACAAAAGGCACAATGCCGACTTAAGTACATGAGGACTGATACTCTAACTTTCTATGATTTGAACCTCTGCTGTGAGTCCAGCTTTAGTTTCTGATGCTTCACTTCAGGTTTACTGTATTTCTAGGACCATCTTATTGACGATGAAACACAGAAATTGCATCCGAATTTAATAAAAAAGGCACAATGCCGACTTAAGTACAAGAGGACTGAAACTCTAACTTCATATGATTTGAACCTCTGCTGTGAGTCCAGTTTAAGTTTCCGATGTTTCACTTCAGGTTTACTGTATCCCTTGGACCTTCTTATTGACGATGAAACACAGAAATTGCATCCGAATTTAATACAAAAGGCTCAATGCCGACTTAAGTACAAGAGGACTGATACTCTAACTTTATATGATTTGAACCCCTGCTGTGAGTCCAGTTTTAGTTTCCGATGCTTCACTTCAGGTTTACTATATCCTTTGGATCTTCTTATTGACGACGAAAAACAGAAATAGCATCCAAATTTAATACAAAAGGCGCAATGCCTACTTAAGTACAAGAGGACTGAAACTCTAACTTTCTATGATTTGAACCTCTGCTGTGAGTCCAGTTTTAGTTTCCGATGCTTCACTTCAGGTTTACTGTATCCCTTGCACCTTCTTATTTACGATGAAACACAGAAATTGCACCCGAATTTAATACAAAAGGCACAATGCCGACTTAAGTACAAGAGGACTGAAACTGTAACTTTCTATGATTTGAACCTCTGCTGTGAGTCCAGTTTAAGTTTCCGATGCTTAACTTCAGGTTTACTCTATCCCTTGGACCTTCATATTGACGATGAAACATAGAAATTGCATCCGAATTGAATACAAACGACACAATGACGACTTAAGTACAAGAGGTCTGATACTCTAACTCTCTATGATTTGAACCCCTCCTGTGAGTCCAGTTTTAGTTTCCGATGCTTCACTTCAGGTTTACTGTATCCCTTGGACCTTCTTACTGACGATAAAACACAGAAATTGCATCCGAATTTAATAAAAGAGGCACAATGCCGACTTAAGTACAAGAGGACTGATACTCTAACTTTCTATGATTTGAACCCCTACTGTGAGTCCAGTTTTAGAATCCGATGCTTAACTCCTGGTTTACTGTATCCCTTGGACCTTCCTATTGACGATGAAACACAGAAATTGCATCCGAATTTAATACAAAATTCACAATGCCGACTTAAGTACAAGAGGACTGAAACTCTAACTTTATATGATTTGAACCTCTGCTGTGAGTCCAGCTTTAGTTTCTGATGCTTCACTTCAGGTTTACTGAATCCCTTGGACCTTCTTACTGACGATGAAACACAGGAATTGCATTCGAATTAAATACAAAAGGCACAATGACGACTTAAGTACAAGAGGACTGAAACTCTAACTTTCTATGATTTGAACCCCTGCTGTGAGTCCAGTTTTAGTTTCCGATGCTTCACTTCAGGTTTACTGTATTCCTTGGACCTTCTTATCGACGATGTAACATAGAAATTGCATCCGAATTTAATACAAAAGGCACAATGCCGACTTAAGTACAGGAGGACTGATACTCTATCTTTCTATGATTTGAACCTCTGCTGTGTGTCCAGTTTTAGTTTCCGATGCTTTACTTCAGGTTTACTGTACCCCTTGGACCTTCTTATTGACGATGAAACACAGATACTGCATCCGAATTTAATAAAAAAGGCACAATGCCGACTTAAGTACGAGAGGACTGATACTCCAACTTTCTATGATTTGAACCCCTCCTGTGAGTCCAGTTTTAGATTCCGATGCCTAACTTCAGGTTTACTCTATCCCTTGGACCTTCTTATTGACGATGAAAAACAGAAATTGCACCCGAATTTAATAAAAACGACACGATGACGACTTAAGTACAAGAGGACTGATACTCTAACTTTCTATGATTTGAACCTCTGCTGTGAGTCCAGCTTTAGTTTCTGATGCTTCACTTCAGGTTTACTGTATCCCTAGGACCATCTTATTGACGATGAAACACAGAAATTGCATCCGAATTTAATAAAAAAGGCACAACGCCGACTTAAGTACAAGAGGACTGATAATCTAACTTTCTATGATTTGAACCCCTCCTGTGAGTCCAGTTTTAGATTCCGTTGCTTAACTTCAGGTTCACTGTATCCCTTGGATCTTCTTATTGACGATGAAACACAGAAATTGCATCCGAATTTAATGCCAAAGGCACAATGCCGACATAAGTACAAGAGGACTGAAGCTCTAACTTTCTATGATTTGAACCCCTCCTGTGAGTCCAGTTTTAGTTTCCGATGCTTCACTTCAGGTTTACTGTAGCCCTTGGACCTTCTTATTGACGATGAAACACAGAAATTGCATCCGAATTTAATACAAAAGGCACAATGCCGACTTAAGTACAAGAGGACTGAAACTCTAACTTTCTATGATTTGAACCACTGCTGTGAGACCAGTTTTAGATTCCGATGCTTAACTTCAGGTTTACTGTATCCCTTGGACCTTCTTATTGACGATGAAACAAAGAAATAGCATCCGAATTTAATACAAAAGGCACAATGCCGACTTCAGTACAAGAGGACTCTTACTCTAACTTTCTATGATTTGAACCTCTGCTGTGAGTCCAGTTTTAGTTTCCGATGCTTCACTTCAGGTTTACTGTATCCCTTGGACCTTCTTATTGACGATGAAACACAAATATTACATCCGAATTTAATAAAAAAGGCAAAATGCCGACTTATGTACAAGAGGACTGATACTCCAACTTTCTATGATTTGAACCCCTCCTGTGAGTCCAGTTTTAGACTCCGATGCTTAACTTCAGGTTTACTGTATCCCTTGGACCTTCTTATTGACAATGGAACACAGAAATTGCATTCGAATTTAATAGAAACGACACAATGACGACTTAAGTACAAGAGGACTGATACTCTAACTTTCTATGATTTGAACCCTCCTGTGAGTCCAGTTTTATTTTCCGATGCTTCACTTCAGGTTAACTGTATCCCTTGGACCTTCTTATTGACGATGAAACACAGAAATTGCATCCGAATTTAATAAAAAAGGCACAATGCCGACTTAAGTACAAGAGGACTGGTACTTCAACCTTCTATGAGTTGAAGCCCCTCCTGTGAGTCCAGTTTTAGATTCCGATGCATAACTTCAGGTTTACTGTATCCCTTGGATCTTCTTATTGACGATGAAACACAGAAATTGCATCCGAATTTAATACAAAAGGCACAATGCCGACATAAGTACAAGAGGACTGAAGCTCTAACTTTCTATGATTAGAACCTTTGCTGTGAGTCCAGTTTTAGTTTCCGATGCTTCACTTCACATTTACTGTATCCCTGGGACATTCTTATTGACGATGAAACACAGAAATTGCATTCGAATTTAATAAAAAAGGCACAATGCCGACATAAGTACAAGAGGACTGATACTCTAACATTCTGTGATTTGAACCCCTCCAGTTGAGTCCAGTTTTAGATTCCGATGCTTAACTTCAGGTTTACTGTATCCCTTGGACCTTCTTATTGACGATGAAACACATAAATTGCATCCGAATTAATTAAAAAAGGGACAATGCCGACTTAAGTACAAGAGGACTGATACTCTAACTGTCTATGATTCGAACCCCTCCTGTGAGTCCAGTTTTAGATTCTGATGCTTAACTTCAGTTTTACTGTATCCCTTGGACCTTCTTATTGACGATGAACACAGAAAGTGCATCCGAATTTAATACAAAGGCACAATGCCGACTTAAGTACAAGAGGACTAATACTCAACTCTCTATGATTTGAACCCCTTCCTGTGAGTCCAGTTTCAGATTCCGATGCTTAACTTCTGGTTTACTGTATCCCTTGGACCTCCTTATTGACGATGAAACACAGAAATTGCATCCGAATTTAATACAAAAAAAACCATGCCGACTTAAGTACAAGAGGACTGAAACTCTAAATTTCTATGATTTGAACCTCTGCTGTGAGTCCAGTTTTAGTTTCCGATGCTTCACTTCAGGTTTACTATATCCCTTGGATCTTCTTATTGACGATGAAACACAGAAATTGCATCCGAATTTAATACAAAACTCACAATGCCGACTTAAGTACAAGAGGACTGAAACTCTAACTTTCTATGATTTGAACCTCTGCTGAGAGTCCACTTTTGATTTCCGATGCTTCACTTCAGGTTTACCGTATCCCTTGGACCTTCGTATTGACGATGAAACACAGATATTGCATCCGAATTTAATAAAAAAGGCACAATCCCGACTTAAGTACAAGAGGACAGCTACACCAACTTTCTATGATTTGGATCCCTCCTGTGAGTCCAGTTTTAGATTCCGATATTTAACTTCAGGTTTACTGTATCCCTTGGACCTTCTTATTGACGATGAAACACAGAAACTGCATCTGAATTTAATTAAAAACGACACAATGACGACTAAAGTACAAGAGGACTGATACTCTAACTTTCTATGATTTGAACCCCTCCTGTGAGTCCAGTTTTAGTTTCCGATGCTTCACTTCAGGTTTACTGTATCCCTTGGACCTTCTTACTGACGATGAAACACAGAAATTGCATCCGAATTTTATAAAAAAGTCACAATGCCGACTTAAGTACAAGAGGACTGATACTCCAACTTTCTATGATTTGAACCCCTCCTGTGAGTCCAGTTTTAGATTCCGATGCTTAACTTCTGGTTTACTGTATCACTTGGTCCTTCCTATTGACGATGAAACACAGAAATTGCATCCGAATTTAATACAAAAGGCACAATGCCGACTTAAGTACAGGAGGACTAAAACTCTAACTTTATATGATTTTAACCTCTGCTGTGAGTCCAGATTAAGTTTCCGACGTTTCACTTCAGGTTTACTGTATCCCTTGGACCTTCTTATTGACGATGAAACACAGAAATTGCATCCGAATTTAATACAAAAGGGACAATGCCGACTTAAGTACAAGAGGACTGATACTCTAACTTTCTATGATTTGAACCTCTGCTGTGAGTCCAGTTTTAGTTTCTGATGCTTCACTTCAGGTTTACTGTATTCCTTGGACCATCTTATTGACGATGAAACACAGAAATTGCATCCTAATTTAATAAAAAAGGCACAATGCCGACATAAGTACAAGAGGACTGATACTCTAACTTTCTATGATTTGAACCCCTCCTGTGAGTCCAGTTTTAGTTTCCGATGCTTCACTTCAGGTTTACTGTATCCCTTGGACCTTCTTATTGACGATGAAACACAGATATTGCATCCGAATTTAATAAAAAAGGCACAATGCCGACTTAAGTACAAGAGGACTGATACTCCAACTTTCTATGATTTGAACCCCTCCTGTGAGTCCAGTTTTAGATTCCGTTGCTTAACTTCAGGTTTACTGAATCCCTTGGACCTTCTTATTGACGATGAAACACAGAAATTGCATCCGAATTTAATGCAAAAGGCACAATGCCGACTTAAGTACAAGAGGACTGGTACTTTAACTTTCTATGATTTGAACCCCTCCTGTGAGTCCAGTTTCAGATTCCGATGCTTAACTTCACGTTTACTGTATCCCTTGGACCTTCTTATTGACGATGAAACACAAAAATTGCATCCGAATTTAATACAAAAGGCACAATGCCGACTTAGGTACAAGAGGACTGAAACTCTAACTTTCTATGATTTGAACCACTGCTGTGAGACCAGTTTTAGATTCCGATGCTTCACTTCTGGTTTACTGTGTCCCTTGGACCTTCTTATTTACGATGAAACACAGATATTGCATCCGAATTTAATAAAAAAGGCACAATGCCGACTTAAGTACAAGAGGACTGATACTCCAACTTTCTATGATTTGAACCCCTCCTGTGAGTCCAGTTTTAGATTCCGATGCTTAACTTCACGTTTACTGTATCCCTTGGACCTTCTTATTGACGATGAAACACAGAAATTGCATCCCAATTTAATAAAAACGACACAATGAGGACTTAAGAACAAGAGGACTGATACTCCAACTTTCTATGATTTGAACCCCTCCTGTGAGTCCATTTTTAGTTTCCGATGCTTCACTTCAGGTTTGCTGTATCCCTTGGACCTTCTTACTGACGATGAAGAACAGAAATTGCATCCGAATTTAATACAAAAGGCACAATGCCGACTTAAGTACAAGAGGACTGATACTCTAACTTTCTATGATTTGAACCCCACCTGTGAGTCCAGTTTTAGATTCCGTTGCTTAACTTCAGGTTTACTGTATCCCTTGGACCTTCTTATTGACGATGAAACACAGAAATTGCATCCGAATTTAATACAAAAGGCACAATGCCGACTTAAGTACAAGAGGACTGGTACTTTAACTTTCTATGATTTGAACCCCTCCTGTGAGTCCAGTTTTAGATTCCGATGCTGAACTTCACGTTTACTGTATCCCTTGGACCTTCTTATTGACGATGAAACACAAAAATGGCATCCGAATTTAATACAAAAGGCACAATGCCGACTTAAGTACAAGAGGACTGAAACTCTAACTTTCTATGATTTGAACCACTGCTGTGAAACCAGTTTTAGATTCCGATACTTAACTTCAGGTTTACTGTATCCCTTGGACCTTCTTATTGACGATGAAACACAGAAATTGCATCCGAATTTAATACAAAAGGCACAATGCCGACTTCAGTACAAGAGGACTCTTACTCTAACTTTCTATGATGTGAACCTCTGCTGTGAGTCCAGTTTTAGTTTCCGATGCTTCACTTCAGGTTTACTGTATCCCTTGGACCTTCTTATTGACGATGAAACACAAATATTACATACGAATTTAATAAAAAAGGCACAATGCCGACTTATGTACAAGAGGACTGATACTCTAACTTTCTATGATTTGAACCCCTCCTGTGAGTCCAGTTTTAGACTCCGATGCTTAACTTCAGGTTTACTGTATCCCTTGGACCTTCTTATTGACAATGGAACACAGAAATTGCATTCGAATTTAATAAAAACGACACAATGACGACTTAAGTACAAGAGGACTGATACTCTAACTTTCTATGATTTGAACCCTCCTGTGAGTCCAGTTTTATTTTCCGATGCTTCACTTCAGGTTAACTGTATCCCTTGGACCTTCTTATTGACGATGAAAAACAGAAATTGCATCCGAATTTAATAAAAAAGGTACAATGCCGACCTAAGTACAAGAGGACTGATACTCTAACTTTCTATGATTTGAACCCCTCCTGTGAGTCCAGTTTTAGATTCCAATGCTTAACTTCTGGTTTACTGTATCCCTTGGAACTTCTTATTGACGATGAAACACAGAAATTGCATCCGAATTTAATACAAAAGGCACAATGCCGACTTAAGTACCAAAGGACTGATATTCTAACTTTCTATGATTTGAACCTCTCCTGTGCGTCCAGTTTTAAATTCCGATGCTTAACTTCGGGTTTACTGTATCCCTTGGACCCTCTTATTGACGATGAAACACAGAAATTGCATCCGAATTTAATACAAAAGGCACAATGCCACCTTAGGTACAAGAGGACTGAAACTCTAATTTTCTATGAATTGAACCTCTGCTGTGAGTCCAGTTTTAGTTTCCGATGCTTCACTTTAGGTTTACTGTATCCCTTGGACCTTCTTTTTGACGATGAAACACAGAAATTGCTTCCGAATTTAATACTAAAGGCACAATGCCGACTTCCGTACAAGAGGACTGAAACTCTAACTTTCTATGATTTGAAGCTCTGCTGTGAGTCCAGTTTTAGTTTCCGATGCTTAACTTCAGGTTTACTGTATCCCTTGGACCTTCTTATTGACGATGAAACACAGAAATTGCATCCGAATTTAATACAAAAGGCACAATGCCGACTTAAGTACAAGAGGACTGAAACTCTAACTTGCTATGTTTTGAACCTCTGCTGTGAGTCCAGTTTTGTTTCCGATGCTTCACTTCAGGTTTACTGTATCCCTTGGACCTTCTTATTGACGATGAAACACAGAAATTGCAACTGAATTTAATACAAAAGGCACAATGCCGACTTAAGTACAAGAGGACTGAAACTCTAAATTTCTATTATTTGAACCTCTGCTGTGAGTCCAGTTTTAGTTTCCGATGCTTCACTTCAGGTTTACTGTATCCCTGGGCCCTTCTTATTGACGATAAAACACAGAAATTGCATCCGAATTTAATAAAAAAGGCATGATGCCGACTTCAGTACAAGAAGACTGATACTCTAACATTCTATGATTTGAACCCCTCCTGTTGAGTCCAGTTATAGATTCCGATGCTTAACTTCAGGTTTACTGTATCCCTTGGACCTTCTTATTGGCGATGAAACACAGAAATTGCATCCGAATTTAATAAAAGAGGCACAATGCCGACTTAAGTACAAGAGGACTGATGCTCTAACTTTCTATGATTTGAACCCCTCCTGTGAGTCCAGTTTTAGATTCCGATGCTTAACTTCAGGTTTACTGTATCCCTTGGATCTTCTTATTGACGATGAAACACAGAAATTGCATCCGAATTTGATACAATAGGCACAATGCCGACTTAAATACAAGAGGACTGATACTCTAACTTTCTATGATTTGAAGCTCTCCTGTGAGTCCAGTTTTAGATTCCGATGCTTCACTTCAGGTTTGCTGTATCCCTTGGACCCTCTTATTGACGATGAAACACAGAAATTGCATCCGAATTTAATACAAAAGGCACAATGCCGACTTAAGTACAAGAGGACTGAAACTCTAACTTTCTATGATTTGAACCTATGCTGTGAGTCCAGTTTTAGTTTCCGATGCTTCACTTCAGGTTTACTGTATACCTTGGACCTTCTTACTGACGATGAAAAACAGAAATTGCATCCGAATTTAATAAAAAAGGCACAATGACGACTTCAGTACAAGAGGACTGATACTCTAACATTCTATGGTTTGAACCCCTCCTGTTGAGTCCAGTTTCAGATTCCGATGCTTAACTTCAGGTTTACTGTATCCCTTGGACCTTCTTATTGACGATGAAACACAGAAATTGCATCCCAATTTAATAAAAACGACACAATGACGACTTAAGAACAAGAGGACTGATACTCCAACTTTCTATGATTTGAACCCCTCCTGTGAGTCCAGTTTTAGTTTCCGATGCTTCACTTAAGGTTTACTGTATCCCTTGGACCTTCTTACTGACGATGAAAAACAGAAATTGCATCCGAATTTAATAAAAAAGGCTCAATGCCGACTTAAGTACAAGAGGACTGATACTCTAACTTTCTATGATTTGAACCCCTCCTGTTAGTCCAGATTTGGATTCCGATGCTTAACTTCTGGTTTACTGTATCCCTTGGACCCTCCTATTGACTATGAAACACAGAAATTGCATCCGAATTTAATACAAAAGGCACAATGCCGACTTAAGTACAAGAGGACTGAAACTCTAACTTTATATGATTTGAACCTCTGCTGTGAGTCCAGTTTAAGTTTCCGATGTTTCACTTTAGGTTTACTGTATCCCTTGGACCTTCTGATTGACGATGAAACACAGAAATTGCATCCGAATTTAATACAAAAGGCACAATGCCGACTTAAGTACAAGAGGACTGATACTCTAACTTTCTATGATTTGAACCTCTCCAGTGAGTCCAGTTTTAGTTTCCGATGCTTCACTTCAGGTTTACTGTATCCCTTGGACCTTCTTATTGACGATGAAACACAGAAATTGCATCCGAATTTAATAAAAAGACACAATGCCGACATAAGTACAAGAGGACTGAAACTCTAACTTTCTATGATTTGAACCACTGCTGTGAGACCAGTTTTAGATTCCGATGCTTAACTTCAGGTTTACTGTATCCCTTGGACCTTCTTATTGACGATGAAACACAGAAATTGCATCCGAATTTAATACAAAAGGCACAATGCCGACTTCAGTACAAGAGGACTCTTACTCTAACTTTCTATGATTTGAACCTCTGCTGTGACTCCAGTTTTAGTTTCCGATGCTTCACTTCAGGTTTACTGTATTCCTTGGACCTTCTTATTGACGATGAAACACAAATATTACATCCGAATTTAATAAAAAAGGCACAATGCCGACTTATGTACAAGAGGACTGATACTCCAACTTTCTATGATTTGAACCCCTCCTGTGAGTCCAGTTTTAGACTCCGATGCTTAACTTCAGGTTTACTGTATCCCTTGGACCTTCTTATTGACAATGGAACACAGAAATTGCATTCGAATTTAATAAAAACGACACAATGACGACTTAAGTACAAGAGGACTGATACTCTAACTTTCTATGATTTGAACCCTCCTGTGAGTCCAGTTTTATTTTCCGATGCTTCACTTCAGGTTTACTGTATACCTCGGACCTTCTTACTGACGATGAATCACAGAAAATGCATCCGAATTTAATAAAGAAGGCACAATGCCGTCTTAAGTACAAGAGGACTGATACTCTAACTTTCTATGATTTGAACCCCTCCTGTGAGTCCAGTTTTAGATTCCGTTGCTTAACTTCAGGTTTACTGTATCCCTTGGACCTTCTTATTGACGATGAAACACAGAAATTGCATCCGAAATTAATACAAAAGGCACAATGCCGACTTAAATACAAGAGGACTGATACTCTAACTTTCTATGATTTGAACCTCTCCAGTGAGTCCAGTTTTAGTTTCCGATGCTTCACTTCAGGTTTACTGTATCCCTTTGACCTTCTTATTGACGATGAAACACAGAAATTGCATCCGAATTTAATAAAAAGACACAATGCCGACTTAAGTACAAGAGGACTGATACTCTAACTTTCTATGATTTGAACCCCTCCTGTGAGTCCAGTTTTAGATTCCGATGCTTAACTTCAGGTTTACTGTATCCTTGGACCTTCTTATTGACGATGAAACACAGAAATTGCATCCGAATTTAATACAAAAGGCACAATGCCGACTTAAGTACAAGAGGACTGATACTCTAACTTTCTATGATTTGAACCTCTCCAGTGAGTCCAGTTTTAGTTTCCGATGCTTCACTTCAGGTTTGCTGTATCCCTTGGACCCTCTTATTGACGATGAAACACAGAAATTGCATCCGAATTTAATACAAAAGGCACAATGCCGACTTAAGTACAAGAGGACTGAAACTCTAACTTTCTATGATTTGAACCTATGCTGTGAGTCCAGTTTTAGTTTCCGATGCTTCACTTCAGGTTTGCTGTATACCTTGGACCTTCTTACTGACGATGAAAAACAGAAATTGCATCCGAATTTAATAAAAAAGGCACAATGACGACTTCAGTACAAGAGGACTGATACTCTAACATTCTATGGTTTGAACCCCTCCTGTTGAGTCCAGTTTCAGATTCCGATGCTTAACTTCAGGTTTACTGTATCCCTTGGACCTTCTTATTGACGATGAAACACAGAAATTGCATCCCAATTTAATAAAAACGACAAAATGACGATTAAGAACAAGAGGACTGATACTCCAACTTTCTATGATTTGAACCCCTCCTGTGAGTCCAGTTTTAGTTTCCGATGCTTCACTTAAGGTTTACTGTATCCCTTGGACCTTCTTACTGACGATGAAAAACAGAAATTGCATCCGAATTTAATAAAAAAGGCTCAATGCCGACTTAAGTACAAGAGGACTGATACTCTAACTTTCTATGATTTGAACCCCTCCTGTGAGTCCAGTTTTGGATTCCGATGCTTAACTTCTGGTTTACTGTATCCCTTGGACCCTCCTATTGACTATGAAACACAGAAATTGCATCCGAATTTAATACAAAAGGCACAATGCCGACTTAAGTACAATAGGACAGAAACTCTAACTTTATATGATTTGAACCTCTGCTGTGAGTCCAGTTTAAGTTTCCGATGTTTCACTTTAGGTTTACTGTATCCCTTGGACCTTCTGATTGACGATGAAACACAGAAATTGCATCCGAATTTAATACAAAAGGCACAATGCCGACTTAAGTACAAGAGGACTGATACTCTAACTTTCTATGATTTGAACCTCTCCAGTGAGTCCAGTTTTAGTTTCCGATGCTTCACTTCAGGTTTACTGTATCCCTTGGACCTTCTTATTGACGATGAAACACAGAAATTGCATCCGAATTTAATAAAAAGACACAATGCCGACATAAGTACAAGAGGACTGAAACTCTAACTTTCTATGATTTGAACCACTGCTGTGAGACCAGTTTTAGATTCCGATGCTTAACTTCAGGTTTACTGTATTCCTTGGACCTTCTTATTGACGATGAAACACAGAAATTGCATCCGAATTTAATACAAAAGGCACAATGCCGACTTCAGTACAAGAGGACTCTTACTCTAACTTTCTATGATTTGAACCTCTGCTGTGACTCCAGTTTTAGTTTCCGATGCTTCACTTCAGGTTTACTGTATTCCTTGGACCTTCTTATTGACGATGAAACACAAATATTACATCCGAATTTAATAAAAAAGGCACAATGCCGACTTATGTACAAGAGGACTGATACTCCAACTTTCTATGATTTGAACCCCTCCTGTGAGTCCAGTTTTAGACTCCGATGCTTAACTTCAGGTTTACTGTATCCCTTGGACCTTCTTATTGACAATGGAACACAGAAATTGCATTCGAATTTAATAAAAACGACACAATGACGACTTAAGTACAAGAGGACTGATACTCTAACTTTCTATGATTTGAACCCTCCTGTGAGTCCAGTTTTATTTTCCGATGCTTCACTTCAGGTTTACTGTATACCTCGGACCTTCTTACTGACGATGAATCACAGAAAATGCATCCGAATTTAATAAAGAAGGCACAATGCCGACTTAAGTACAAGAGGACTGATACTCTAACTTTCTATGATTTGAACCCCTCCTGTGAGTTCAGTTTTAGATTCCGTTGCTTAACTTCAGGTTTACTGTATCCCTTGGACCTTCTTATTGACGATGAAACACAGAAATTGCATCCGAATTTAATACAAAAGGCACAATGCCGACTTAAGTACAAGAGGACTGATACTCTAACTTTCTATGATTTGAACCTCTCCAGTGAGTCCAGTTTTAGTTTCCGATGCTTCACTTCAGGTTTACTGTATCCCTTGGACCTTCTTATTGACGATGAAACACAGAAATTGCATCCGAATTTAATAAAAAGACACAATGCCGACTTAAGTACAAGAGGACTGATACTCTAACTTTCTATGATTTGAACCCCTCCTGTGAGTCCAGTTTTAGATTCCGATGCTTAACTTCAGGTTTACTGTATCCTTGGACCTTCTTATTGACGATGAAACACAGAAATTGCATCCGAATTTAATACAAAAGGCACAATGCCGACTTAAGTACAAGAGGACTGATACTCTAACTTTCTATGATTTGAACCTCTCCAGTGAGTCCAGTTTTAGTTTCCGATGCTTCACTTCAGGTTTGCTGTATCCCTTGGACCCTCTTAGTGACGATGAAACACAGAAATTGCATCCGAATTTAATACAAAAGGCACAATGCCGACTTAAGTACAAGAGGACTGAAACTCTAACTTTCTATGATTTGAACCTCTGCTGTGAGTCCAGTTTTAGTTTCCGATGCTTCACTTCAGGTTTACTGTATCCCTTGGACCATCTTATTGACGATGAAAAACAGAAATTGCATCCGAATTTAATAAAAAAGGCACAATGCCGACTTCAGTACAAGAGGACTGATACTCTAAAATTCTATGGTTTGAACCCCTCCTGTTGACTCCAGTTTCAGATTCCGATGCTTAACTTCAGGTTTACTGTATCCCTTGGACCTTCTTATTGACGATGAAACACAGAAATTGCATCCCAATTTAATAAAAACGACACAATGACGACTTAAGAACAAGAGGACTGATACTCCAACTTTCTATGATTTGAACCCCTCCTGTGAGTCCAGTTTTAGTTTCCGATGCTTCACTTCAGGTTTACTGTATCCCTTGGACCTTCTTACTGGTGATGAAAAACAGAAATTGCATCCGAATTTAATAAAAAAGGCCCAATGCCGACTTAAGTACAAGAGGACTGATACTCTAACTTTCTATGATTTGAACCCCTCCTGTGAGTCTAGTTTTGGATTCCGATGCTTAACTTCTGGTTTACTGTATCCCTTGGACCCTCCTATTGACTATGAAACACAGAAATTGCATCCGAATTTAATACAAAACTCACAATGCCGACTGAAGTACAAGAGGACTGAAACTGTAACTTTCTATGATTTGTACCTCTGCTGTGAGTCCAGTTTAAGTTTCCGATGCTTCACTATAGGTTTACTGTATCCCTTGGACCTTCTTATTGACGATGAAACACAGAAATTGCATCCAAATTTAATAAAAAAGGCACAATGCCGACATAAGTACAAGAGGACTGATACTCTAACTTTCTATGATTTGAACCCCTCCTGTGAGTCCAGTTTTAGATTACGTTGCTTAACTTCAGGTTTACTGTATCCCTTGGACTTACTTAATGACGATGAAACACAGAAATTGCATCCGAATTTAATAAAAAGACACAATGCCGACTTAAGTACAAGAGGACTGATACTCTACCTTTGTATGATTTGAACCCCTCCTGTGAGTCCAGTTTTAGATTCCGATGCTTAACTTCTGGTTTACTGTATCCCTTGGACCCTCCTATTGACTATGAAACACAGAAATTGCATCCGAATTTAATACAAAAGGCACAATGCCGACTTAAGTACAAGAGGACTGAAACTCTAACTTTATATGATTTGAACCTCTGCTGTGAGTCCAGTTTAAGTTTCCGATGTTTCACTTTAGGTTTACTGTATCCCTTGGACCTTCTTATTGACGATGAAACACAGAAATTGCATCCGAATTTAATACAAAAGGCACAATGCCGACTGAAGTACAAGAGGACTGAAACTGTAACATTCTATGATTTGTACCTCTGCTGTGAGTCCAGTTTAAGTTTCCGATGCTTCACTATAGGTTTACTGTATCCCTTGGACCTTCTTATTGACGATGAAACACAGAAATTGCATCCGAATTTAATAAAAAAGGCACAATGCCGACTTAAGTACAAGAGGACTGATACTCTAACTTTCTATGATTTGAACCCCTCCTGTGAGTCCAGTTTTAGATTCCGTTGCTTAACTTCAGGTTTACTGTATCCCTTGGACCTTCTTATTGACGATGAAACACAGAAATTGCATCCGAATTTAATACAAAAGGCACAATGCCGTCTTAAGTACAAGAGGACTGATACTCTAACTTTCTATGATTTGAACCTCTCCAGTGAGTCCAGTTTTAGTTTCCGATGCTTCACTTCAGGTTTACTGTATCCCTTGGACCTTCTTATTGACGATGAAACACAGAAATTGCATCCGAATTTAATAAAAAGACACAATGCCGACTTAAGTACAAGAGGACTGATACTCTAACTTTCTATGATTTGAACCCCTCCTGTGAGTCCAGTTTTAGATTCCGATGCTTAACTTCAGGTTTACTGTATCCTTGGACCTTCTTATTGACGATGAAACACAGAAATTGCATCCGAATTTAATACAAAAGGCACAATGCCGACTTAAGTACAAGAGGACTGATACTCTAACTTTCTATGATTTGAACCTCTCCAGTGAGTCCAGTTTTAGTTTCCGATGCTTCACTTCAGGTTTGCTGTATCCCTTGGACCCTCTTATTGACGATGAAACACAGAAATTGCATCCGAATTTAATACAAAAGGCACAATGCCGACTTAAGTACAAGAGGACTGAAACTCTAACTTTCTATGATTTGAACCTCTGCTGTGAGTCCAGTTTTAGTTTCCGATGCTTCACTTCAGGTTTACTGTATCCCTTGGACCATCTTATTGACGATGAAAAACAGAAATTGCATCCGAATTTAATAAAAAAGGCCCAATGCCGACTTCAGTACAAGAGGACTGATACTCTAACATTCTATGGTTTGAACCCCTCCTGTTGACTCCAGTTTCAGATTCCGATGCTTAACTTCAGGTTTACTGTATCCCTTGGACCTTCTTATTGACGATGAAACACAGAAATTGCATCCCAATTTAATAAAAACGACACAATGACGACTTAAGAACAAGAGGACTGATACTCCAACTTTCTATGATTTGAACCCCTCCTGTGAGTCCAGTTTTAGTTTCCGATGCTTCACTTCAGGTTTACTGTATCCCTTGGACCTTCTTACTGACGATGAAAAACAGAAATTGCATCCGAATTTAATAAAAAAGGCCCAATGCCGACTTAAGTACAAGAGGACTGATACTCTAACTTTCTATGATTTGAACCCCTCCTGTGAGTCTAGTTTTGGATTCCGATGCTTAACTTCTGGTTTACTGTATCCCTTGGACCCTCCTATTGACTATGAAACACAGAAATTGCATCCGAATTTAATACAAAAGGCACAATGCCGACTTAAGTACAAGAGGACTGAAACTCTAACTTTATAAGATTTGAACCTCTGCTGTGAGTCCAGTTTAAGTTTCCGATGTTTCACTTTAGGTTTACTGTATCCCTTGGACCTTCGTATTGACGATGAAACACAGAAATTGCATCCGAATTTAATACAAAAGGCACAATGCCGACTTAAGTACAAGAGGACTAATACTCTAACTTTCTATGATTTGAACCTCTCCAGTGAGTCCAGTTTTAGTTTCCGATGCTTCACTTCAGGTTTACTGTATCCATTGGACCTTCTTATTGACGATGAAACACAGAAATTACATCCGAATTTAATAAAAAGACACAATGCCGACATAAGTACAAGAGGACTGAAACTCTAACTTTCTATGATTTGAACCACTGCTGTGAGACCAGTTTTAGATTCCGATGCTTAACTTCAGGTTTACTGTATCCCTTGGACCTTCTTATTGACGATGAAACACAGAAATTGCATCCGAAATTAATACAAAAGGCACAATGTTGACTTAAGTACAAGTGGACTGAAACTCAAACTTTCTATGATTTGAACCTCTGCTGTAAGTCCAGTTTTAGTTTCCGATGCATCACTTCAGGTTTACTGTATCCCTTGGACCTTCTTGTTGACGATGAAACACAGAAATTGCATCCGAATTTAATACAAAAGACACAATGCCGACTGAAGTACAAGAGGACTGAAACTGTAACTTTCTATGATTTGTACCTCTGCTGTGAGTCCAGTTTAAGTTTCCGATGCTTCACTATAGGTTTACTGTATCCCTTGGACCTTCTTATTGACGATGAAACACAGAAATTGCATCCGAATTTAATAAAAAAGGCACAATGCCGACTTAAGTACAAGAGGACTGATACTCTAACTTTATATGATTTGAACCCCTCCTGTGAGTCCAGTTTTAGATTCCGTTGCTTAACTTCAGGTTTACTGTTTCCCTTGGACCTTCTTATTGATGATGAAACACAGAAATTGCATCCGAATTTAATACAAAAGGCACAATGCCGACTTAAGTACAAGAGGACTGATACTCTAACTTTCTATGATTTGAACCTCTCCAGTGAGTCCAGTTTTAGTTTCCGATGCTTCACTTCAGGTTTACTGTATCCCTTGGACCTTCTTATTGACGATGAAACACAGAAATTGCATCCGAATTTAATAAAAAGACACAATGCCGACTTAAGTACAAGAGGACTGATACTCTAACTTTCTATGATTTGAACCCCTCCTGTGAGCCCAGTTTTAGTTTCCGATGCTTCACTTCAGGTTTACTGTATCCCTTGGACCTTCTTATTGACGATGAAACACAGAAATTGCATCCTAATTTAATAAAAAAGGCACAATGCCGACTTAAGTACAAGAGGACTGATACTCTAACTTTCATTGATTTGAACCCCTCCTGTGAGTCCAGTTTTAGATTCCAATGCTTAACTTCTGGTTTACTGTATCCATTGGACCTTCTTATTGACGATGAAACACAGAAATTGCATCCGAATTTAATACAAAAGGCACAATGCCGACTTAAGTACCAAAGGACTGATATTCTAACTTTCTATGATTTGAACCTCTCCTGTGAGTCCAGTTTTAGATTCCGATGCTTAACTTCGGGTTTACTGTATCCCTTGGACCCTCTTATTGACGATGAAACACAGAAATTGCATCCGAATTTAATACAAAAAGCACAATGCCACCTTAGGTACAAGAGGACTGAAACTCTAATTTTCTATGAATTGAACCTCTGCTGTGAGTCCAGTTTTAGTTTCCGATGCTTGACTTTAGGTTTACTGTATCCCTTGGACCTTCTTTTTGACGATGAAACACAGAAATTGTATCCGAATTTAATACTAAAGGCACAATGCCGACTTCCGTACAAGAGGACTGAAACTCTAACTTTCTATGATTTGAAGCTCTGCTGTGAGTCCAGTTTTAGTTTCCGATGCTTAACTTCAGGTTTACTGTATCCCTTGGACCTTCTTATTGACGATGAAACACAGAAATTGCATCCGAATTTAATACAAAAGGCATAATGCCGACTTAAGTACAAGAGGACTGAAACTCTAACTTGCTATGTTTTGAACCTATGCTGGGAGTCCAGTTTTAGTTTCCGATGCTTCACTTCAGGTTTACTGTATCCCTGGGCCCTTCTTATTGACGATAAAACACAGAAATTGCATCCGAATTTAATAAAAAAGGCACAATGCCGACTTCAGTACAAGAGGACTGATACTCTAACATTCTATGATTTGAACCCCTCCTGTTGAGTCCAGTTATAGATTCCGATGCTTAACTTCAGGTTTACTGTATCCCTTGGACCTTCTTATTGGCGATGAAACACAGAAATTGCATCCGAATTTAATAAAAGAGGCACAATGCCGACTTAAGTACAAGAGGACTGATGCTCTAACTTTCTATGATTTGAACCCCTACTGTGAGTCCAGTTTTAGATTCCGATGCTTAACTTCAGGTTTACTGTATCCCTTGGACCTTCTTATTGACGATGAAACACAGAAATTGCATCCGATTTTGATACAATAGGCACAATGCCGACTTAAATACAAGAGGACTGATACTCTAACTTTCTATGATTTGAAGCTCTCTTGTGAGTCCAGTTTTAGATTCCGATGCTTCACTTCAGGTTTGCTGTATCCCATGGACCCTCTTATTGACGATGAAACACAGAAATTGCATCCGAATTTAATACAAAAGGCACAATGCCGACTTAAGTACAAGAGGACTGAAACTCTAACTTTCTATGATTTGAACCTCTGCTGTGAGTCCAGTTTTAGTTTCCGATGCTTCACTTCAGGTTTACTGTATCCCTTAGGCCTTCTTATTGACGATGAAACACAGAAATTGCATCCGAATTCAATACAAAAGGCACAATGATGACTTAAGTACAAGAGGACTGAAACTCTAACTTTCTATGATTTGAACCTATGCTGTGAGTCCAGTTTTAGTTTCCGATGCTTCACTGCAGGTTTACTGTATACCTTGGACCTTCTTACTGACGATGAAAAACAGAAATTGCATCCGAATTTAATAAAAACGGCACAATGCCGACTTCAGTACAAGAGGAGTGATACTCTAACATTCTATGGTTTGAACCCCTCCTGTTGAGTCCAGTTTCAGATTCCGATGCTTAACTTCAGGTTTACTGTATCCCTTGGACCTTCTTATTGACGATGAAACACAGAAATTGCATCCGAATTTAATAAAAAGACACAATGCCGACATAAGTACAAGAGGACTGATACTCTAACTTTCTATGATTTGAACCCCTCCTGTGAGTCTAGTTTTAGATTCCGATGCTTAACTTCAGGTTTACTGTATATCTTGGACCTTCTTATCGACGATGAAACACAGATATTGCATCCGAAGTCAATACAAAAGGCACAATGCCGACTTAAGTACAAGGCGACTGATACTCTAACTTTCTATGATTTGAACCTCTGCTGTGAGTCCAGTTTTAGTTTAAGATGCTTCACTTCAGGTTTACTGTTCCCTTGGACCTTCTTATTGACGATGAAACACAGAAATTGCATCCGAATTTAATAAAAAAGGCACAATGCCGACTGAAGTACAAGAGAACTGATACTCTAACTTTCTATGATTTGAACCCCTCCTGTGAGCCCAGTTTTAGTTTCCGATGCTTCACTTCAGGTTTACTGTATCCCTTGGACCTTCGTATTGACGATGAAACACAGAAATTGCATCCGAATTTAATAAAAAAGGCACAATGCCGACTTAAGTACAAGAGGACTGATACTCTAACTTTCTATGATTTGAACCCCTCCTGTGAGTCCAGTTTTAGATTCCAATGCTTAACTTCTGGTTTACTGTATCCCTTGGACCTTCTTATTGACGATGAAACACAGAAATTGCGTCCGAATTTAATTCAAAAGGCACAATGCCGACTTAAGTACCAAAGGACTGATATTCTAATTTTCTATGATATGAACCTCTCCTGTGAGTCCAGTTTTAGATTCCGATGCTTAACTTCGGGTTTACTGTATCCCTTGGACCCTCTTATTGACGATGAAACACAGAAATTGCAGCCGAATTTAATACAAAAGGCACAATGCCACCTTAAGTACAAGAGGACTGAAACTCTAATTTTCTATGAATTGAACCTCTGCTGTGAGTGCAGTTTTAGTTTCCGATGCTTCACTTTAGGTTTACTGTATCCCTTGGACCTTCTTTTTGACGATGAAACACAGAAATTGCTTCCGAATTTAATACTAAAGGCACAATGCCGACTTCCATACAAGAGGACTGAAACTCTAACTTTCTATGATTTGAACCTCTGCTGTGAGTCCAGTTTTAGTTTCCGATGCTTAACTTCAGGTTTACTGTATCCCTTGGACCTTGTTATTGACGATGAAACACAGTAATTGCATCCGAATTTAATAAAAGAGGCACAATGCCGACTTAAGTACAAGAGGACTGATGCTCTATCTTTCTAAGATTTGAACCCCTCCTGTGAGTCCAGTTTTAGGTTCCGATGCTTAACTTTAGGTTTACTGTATCCCTTGGACCTTCTTATTGACGATGAAACACAGAAATTGCAACCGAATTTGATACAATAGGCACAATGACGACTTAAATACAAGAGGACTGATACTCTAACTTTCTATGATTTGAAGCTCTCCTGTGAGTCCAGTTTTGGATTCCGATGCTTCACTTCAGGTTTGCTGTATCCCTTGGACCCTCTTATTGACGATGAAACACAGAAATTGGATCCGAATTTAATACAAAAGGCACAATGCCGACTTAAGTACAAGAGGACTGAAACTCTAACTTTCTATGATTTGAACCTCTGCTGTGAGTCCAGTTTTAGATTCCGATGCTTCACTTCAGGTTTACTGTATCCCTTGGACCTTCTTATTGACGATGAAACACAGAAATTGCATCCCAATTTAATAAAAACGACACAATGACAACTTAAGAACAAGAGGACTGATACTCCAACTTTCTATGATTTGAACCCCTCCTGTGAGTCCAGTTTTAGTTTCCGATGCTTCACTTCAGGTTTACTGTATCCCTTGGACCTTCTTACTAACGATGAAAAACAGAAATTGCATCCGAATTTAATAAAAAAGGCACAATGCCGACTTAAGTACAAGAGGACTGATACTCTAACTTTCTATGATTTGAACCCCTCCTGTGAGTCCAGTTTTGGATTCCGATGCTTAACTTCTGGTTTACTGTACCCCTTGGACCTTCCTATTGACTATGAAACACAGAAGTTGCATCCGAATTTAATACAAAAGGCACAATGCCGACTTAAGTACAAGAGGACTGAAACTCTAACTTTATATGGTTTGAACCTCTGCTGTGAGTCCAGTTTAAGTTTCCGATGTTTCACTTTAGGTTTACTGTATCCCTTCGACCTTCTTATTGACGATGAAACACAGAAATTGCATCCGAATTTAATACAAAAGGCACGATGCCGACTTAAGTACAAGAGGACTGATACTCTAACTTTCTATGATTTGAACCCCTCCTGTGAGTCCAGTTTTAGATTCCGTCGCTTAACTTCAGGTTTACTGTATCCATTGGACCTTCTTATTGACGATGAAACACAGAAATTGCATCCGAATTTAATACAAAAGGCACAATGCCGACTTAAGTACAAGAGGACTGATACTCTAACTTTCTATGATTTGAACCCCTCCAGTGAGTCCAGTTTTAGTTTCCGATGCTTCACTTCAGGTTTACTGTATCCCTTGGACCTTCTTATTGACGATGAAACACAGAAATTGCATCCGAATTTAATAAAAAAGACACAATGCCGTCTTAAGTACAGGAGGACTGATACTCTAACTTTCTATGATTTGAACCCCTCGTGTGAGTCCAGTTTTAGATTCCGATGCTTAACTTCAGGTTTATTGTATCCCTTGGACCTTCTTATTGACGATGAAACACAGAAATTGCATCCGAAGTCAATACAAAAGGCACAATGCCGACTTAAGTACAAGGCAACTGATACTCTAACTTTCTATGATTTGAACTTCTGCTGTGAGTCCAGTTTTAGTTTAAGATGCTTCACTTCAGGTTTACTGTTCCCTTGGACCTTCTTATTGACGATGAAACACAGAAATTGCATCCGAATTTAATAAAAAAGGCACAATGCCGACTGTAGTACAAGAGAACTGATACTCTAACTTTCTATGATTTGAACCCCTCCTGTGAGTCCAATTTTAGATTCCGTTGCTAAACTTCTGGTTTACTGTATACCTTGGACCTTCTTATTGACGATGAAACACAGAAATTGCATCCGAATTTAATACAAAAGGCACAATGCCGACTTAAGTACAAGAGGACTGATACTCTAACCTTCTATGATTTGAACCCCTCCAGTGAGTCCAGTTTTAGTTTCCGATGCTTCACTTCAGGTTTACTGCATCCCTTGGACCTTCTTATTGACGATGAAGCACAGAAATTGCATCCGAATTTAATAAAAAAGACACAATGACGACTTAAGTACAAGAGGACTGATACTCTAACTTTCTATGATTTCAACCCCTCCTGTGAGTCCAGTTTTAGATTCCGATGCTTAACTTCGGGTTTACTGTATCCCTTGGACCCTCTTATTGACGATGAAACACAGAAATTGCATCCGAATTTAATACAAAAGGCACAATGCCGACTTAAGTACTAGAGGACTGAAACTCTAATTTTCTATGAATTGAACCTCTGCTGTGAGTCCAGTTTATGTTTCCGATGCTTCACTTTAGGTTTACTGTATCCCTTGGACCATCTTTTTGACGATGAAACACAGAAATTGCTTCCGAAATTAATACTAAAGGCACAATGCCGACTTCCGTACAAGAGGACTGAAACTCTAACTTTCTATGATTTGAAGCTCTGCTGTGAGTCCAGTTTTAGTTTCCGATGCTTAACTTCAGGTTTACTGTATCCCTTGGACCTTCTTATTGACGATGAAACACAGAAATTGCATCCGAATTTAATACAAAAGGCACAATGCCGACTTAAGTACAAGAGGACTGAAACTCTAACTTGCTATGTTTTGAACCTATGCTGTGAGTCCAGTTTTAGTTTCCGATGCTTCACTTCAGGTTTACTGTATCCCTGGGTCCTTCTTATTGACGATAAAACACAGAAATTGCATCCGAATTTAATAAAAAAGGCACAATGCCGACTTCAGTACAAGAGGACTGATACTCTAACATTCTATGATTTGAACCCCTCCTGTTGAGTCCAGTTATAGATTCCGATGCTTAACTTCAGGTTTACTGTATCCCTTGGACCTTCTTATTGGCGATGAAACACAGAAATTGCATCCGAATTTAATAAAAGAGGCACAATGCCGACTTAAGTACAAGAGGACTGATGCTCTAACTTTCTATGATTTCAACCCCTACTGTGAGTCCAGTTTTAGATTCCGATGCTTAACTTCAGGTTTACTGTATCCCTTGGACCTTCTTATTGACGATGAAACACAGAAATTGCATCCTAATTTGATACAATAGGCACAATTCCGACTTAAATACAAGAGGACTGATACTCTAACTTTCTATGATTTGAAGCTCTCTTGTGAGTCCAGTTTTAGATTCCGATGCTTCACTTCAGGTTTGCTGTATCCCATGGACCCTCTTATTGCCGATGAAACACAGAAATTGCATCCGAATTTAATACAAAAGGCACAATGCCGACTTAAGTACAAGAGGACTGAAACTCTAACTTTCTATGATTTGAACCCCTGCTGTGAGTCCAGTTTTAGTTTCCGATGCTTCACTTCAGGTTTACTGTATCCCTTAGGCCTTCTTATTGACGATGAAACACAGAAATTGCATCCGAATTCAATACAAAAGGCACAATGATGACTTAAGTACAAGAGGACTGAAACTCTAACTTTCTATGATTTGAACCTATGCTGTGAGTCCAGTTTTAGTTTCCGATGCTTCACTTCAGGTTTACTGTATACCTTGGACCTTCTTACTGACGATGAAAAACAGAAATTGCATCCGAATTTAATAAAAACGGCACAATGCCGACTTCAGTACAAGAGGAGTGATACTCTAACATTCTATGGTTTGAACCCCTCCTGTTGAGTCCAGTTTCAGATTCCGATGCTTAACTTCAGGTTTACTGTATCCCTTGGACCTTCTTATTGACGATGAAACACAGAAATTGCATCCGAATTTAATAAAAAGACACAATGCCGACATAAGTACAAGAGGACTGATACTCTAACTTTCTATGATTTGAACCCCTCCTGTGAGTCTAGTTTTAGATTCCGATGCTTAACTTCAGGTTTACTGTATCCCTTGGACCTTCTTATCGACGATGAAACACAGATATTGCATCCGAAGTCAATACAAAAGGCACAATGCCGACTTAAGTACAAGGCGACTGATACTCTAACTTTCTATGATTTGAACCTCTGCTGTGAGTCCAGTTTTAGTTTAAGATGCTTCACTTCAGGTTTACTGTTCCCTTGGACCTTCTTATTGACGATGAAACACAGAAATTGCATCCGAATTTAATAAAAAAGGCACAATGCCGACTGAAGTACAAGAGAACTGATACTCTAACTTTCTATGATTTGAACCCCTCCTGTGAGCCCAGTTTTAGTTTCCGATGCTTCACTTCAGGTTTACTGTATCCCTTGGACCTTCGTATTGACGATGAAACACAGAAATTGCATCCGAATTTAATAAAAAAGGCACAATGCCGACTTAAGTACAAGAGGACTGATACTCTAACTTTCTATGATTTGAACCCCTCCTGTGAGTCCAGTTTTAGATTCCAATGCTTAACTTCTGGTTTACTGTATCCCTTGGACCTTCTTATTGACGATGAAACACAGAAATTGCGTCCGAATTTAATTCAAAAGGCACAATGCCGACTTAAGTACCAAAGGACTGATATTCTAATTTTCTATGATATGAACCTCTCCTGTGAGTCCAGTTTTAGATTCCGATGCTTAACTTCGGGTTTACTGTATCCCTTTTACCCTCTTATTGACGATGAAACACAGAAATTGCAGCCGAATTTAATACAAAAGGCACAATGCCACCTTAAGTACAAGAGGACTGAAACTCTAATTTTCTATGAATTGAACCTCTGCTGTGAGTCCAGTTTTAGTTTCCGATGCTTCACTTTAGGTTTACTGTATCCCTTGGACCTTCTTTTTGACGATGAAACACAGAAATTGCTTCCGAATTTAATACTAAAGGCACAATGCCGACTTCCATACAAGAGGACTGAAACTCTAACTTTCTATGATTTGAACCTCTGCTGTGAGTCCAGTTTTAGTTTCCGATGCTTAACTTCAGGTTTACTGTATCCCTTGGACCTTGTTATTGACTATGAAACACAGTAATTGCATCCGAATTTAATAAAAGAGGCACAATGCCGACTTAAGTACAAGAGGACTGATGCTCTATCTTTCTAAGATTTGAACCCCTCCTGTGAGTCCAGTTTTAGGTTCCGATGCTTAACTTTAGGTTTACTGTATCCCTTGGACCTTCTTATTGACGATGAAACACAGAAATTGCAACCGAATTTGATACAATAGGCACAATGACGACTTAAATACAAGAGGACTGATACTCTAACTTTCTATGATTTGAAGCTCTCCTGTGAGTCCAGTTTTGGATTCCGATGCTTCACTTCAGGTTTGCTGTATCCCTTGGACCCTCTTATTGACGATGAAACACAGAAATTGGATCCGAATTTAATACAAAAGGCACAATGCCGACTTAAGTACAAGAGGACTGAAACTCTAACTTTCTATGATTTGAACCTCTGCTGTGAGTCCAGTTTTAGATTCCGATGCTTCACTTCAGGTTTACTGTATCCCTTGGTCCTTCTTATTGACGATGAAACACAGAAATTGCATCCGAATTCAATAAAAAAGGCACAATGCCGACTTAAGTACAAGAGGACTGAAACTCTAACTTTCTATGATTTGAACCTATGCTGTGTGACCAGTTTTAGTTTCCAATGCTTCACTTCAGGTTTACTGTATACCTTGGACCTTCTTACTGACGATGAATAACAGAAATTGCATCCGAATTTAATAAAAAAGGCACAATGCCGACTTCAGTACAAGAGGACTGATACTCTAACATTCTATGGTTTGAACCCCTCCTGTTGAGTCCAGTTTTAGATTCCGATGCTTAACTTAAGGTTTACTGTATCCCTTGGACCTTCTTATTGACGATGAAACACAGAAATTGCATCCCAATTTAATAAAAACGACACAAAGACAACTTAAGAACAAGAGGACTGATACTCCAACTTTCTATGATTTGAACCCCTCCTGTGAGTCCAGTTTTAGTTTCCGATGCTTCACTTCAGGTTTACTGTATCCCTTGGACCTTCTTACTAACGATGAAAAACAGAAATTGCATCCAAATTTAATAAAAAAGGTACAATGCCGACTTAAGTACAAGAGGACTGATACTCTAACTTTCTATGATTTGAACCCCTCCTGTGAGTCCAGTTTTGGATTCCGATGCTTAACTTCTGGTTTACTGTACCCCTTGGACCTTCCTATTGACTATGAAACACAGAAATTGCATCCGAATTTAATACAAAAGGCACAATGCCGACTTAAGTACAAGAGGACTGAAACTCTAACTTTATATGGTTTGAACCTCTGCTGTGAATCCAGTTTAAGTTTCCGATGTTTCACTTTAGGTTTACTGTATCCCTTCGACCTTCTTATTGACGATGAAACACAGAAATTGCATCCGAATTTAATACAAAAGGCACGATGCCGACTTAAGTACAAGAGGACTGATACTCTAACTTTCTATGATTTGAACCCCTCCTGTGAGTCCAGTTTTAGATTCCGTCGCTTAACTTCAGGTTTACTGTATCCATTGGACCTTCTTATTGACGATGAAACACAGAAATTGCATCCGAATTTAATACAAAAGGCACAATGCCGACTTAAGTACAAGAGGACTGATACTCTAACTTTCTATGATTTGAACCCCTCCAGTGAGTCCAGTTTTAGTTTCCGATGCTTCACTTCAGGTTTACTGTATCCCTTGGACCTTCTTATTGACGATGAAACACAGAAATTGCATCCGAATTTAATAAAAAAGACACAATGCCGTCTTAAGTACAGGAGGACTGATACTCTAACTTTCTATGATTTGAACCCCTCGTGTGAGTCCAGTTTTAGATTCCGATGCTTAACTTCAGGTTTATTGTATCCCTTGGACCTTCTTATTGACGATGAAACACAGAAATTGCATCCGAAGTCAATACAAAAGGCACAATGCCGACTTAAGTACAAGGCAACTGATACTCTAACTTTCTATGATTTGAACTTCTGCTGTGAGTCCAGTTTTAGTTTAAGATGCTTCACTTCAGGTTTACTGTTCCCTTGGACCTTCTTATTGACGATGAAACACAGAAATCGCATCCGAATTTAATAAAAAAGGCACAATGCCGACTGTAGTACAAGAGAACTGATACTCTAACTTTCTATGATTTGAACCCCTCCTGTGAGTCCAATTTTAGATTCCGTTGCTAAACTTCTGGTTTACTGTATACCTTGGACCTTCTTATTGACGATGAAACACAGAAATTGCATCCGAATTTAATACAAAAGGCACAATGCCGACTTAAGTACAAGAGGACTGATACTCTAACCTTCTATGATTTGAACCCCTCCAGTGAGTCCAGTTTTAGTTTCCGATGCTTCACTTCAGGTTTACTGCATCCCTTGGACCTTCTTATTGACGATGAAGCACAGAAATTGCATCCGAATTTAATAAAAAAGACACAATGACGACTTAAGTACAAGAGGACTGATACTCTAACTTTCTATGATTTCAACCCCTCCTGTGAGTCCAGTTTTAGATTCCGATGCTTAACTTCGGGTTTACTGTATCCCTTGGACCCTCTTATTGACGATGAAACACAGAAATTGCATCCGAATTTAATACAAAAGGCACAATGCCGACTTAAGTACTAGAGGACTGAAACTCTAATTTTCTATGAATTGAACCTCTGCTGTGAGTCCAGTTTATGTTTCCGATGCTTCACTTTAGGTTTACTGTATCCCTTGGACCATCTTTTTGACGATGAAACACAGAAATTGCTTCCGAAATTAATACTAAAGGCACAATGCCGACTTCCGTACAAGAGGACTGAAACTCTAACTTTCTATGATTTGAACCTCTGCTGTGAGTCCAGTTTTAGTTTCCGATGCTTAACTTCAGGTTTACTGTATCCCTTGGACCTTCTTATTGACGATGAACTACAGAAATTGCATCCGAATTTAATACAAAAGGCACAATGCCGACTTAAGTACAAGAGGACTGAAACTCTAACTCTCTATGTTTTGAACCTCTGCTGTGAGTCCAGTTTTGTTTCCGATGCTTCACTTCAGGTCTACTGTATCCCTTGGACCTTCTTATTGACGATGAAACACAGAAATTGCATCCGAATTTAATAAAAGAGGCACAATGCCGACTTAAGTACAAGAGGACTGATGCTCTAACTTTCTATGAGTTGAAACCCTCCTGTGAGTCCAGTTTTAGATTCCGATGCTTAACTTCAGGTTTACTGTATCCCTTGGACCTTCTTATTGACGATGAAACACAGAAATTGCATCCGAATTTAATACAATAGGCACAATGCCAACTTAAATACAAGAGGACTGATACTCTAACTTTCTATGATTTGAAGCTCTCCTGTGAGTCCAGTTTTAGATTCCGATGCTTCACTTCAGGTTTGCTGTATCCCTTGGACCCTCTTATTGACGATGAAACACAGAAATTGCATCCGAATTTAATACAAAAGGCACAATGCCGACTTAAGTACAAGAGGACTGAAACTCTAACTTTCTATGATTTGAACCTCTGCAGTGAGTCCAGTTTTAGTTTCCGATGCTTCACTTCAGGTTTACTGTATCCCTTGGAACTTCTTATTGACGATGAAACACAGAAATTGCATCCGAATTCAATACAAAAGGCACAATGATGAGTTAAGTACAAGAGGACTGAAACTCTAACTTTCTATTATTTGAACCTATGCTGTGAGTCCAGTTTTAGTTTCCGATGCTTCACTTCACATTTACTGTATCCCTGGGACCTTCTTATTGACGATAAAACACAGAAATTGCATCCGAATTTAATAAAAAAGGCACAATGCCGACTTCAGTACAAGAGGACTGATACTCTAACATTCTATGATTTGAAACCCTCCTGTTGAGTCCAGTTTTAGATTCCGATGCTTAACTTCAGGTTTACTGAATCCCTTGGAAATTCTTATAGACGATGAAACACAGAAATTGCATCCGAATTTAATAAAAAAGGCACAATGCCGACTTAAGTACAAGAGGACTGATACTCTAATTTTCTATGATTTGAACCCCTCCTGTGAATCCAGTTTTAGATTCCAATGCTTAACTTCTGGTTTACTGTACCCCTTGGACCTTCTTATTGACGATGAAACACAGAAATTGCATCCGAATTTAATACAAAAGGCACAATGCCGACTTAAGTACCAGAGGACTGATATTCTAACTTTCTATGATTTGAACCTCTCCTGTGAGTCCAGTTTTAGATTCCGATGCTTAACTTCGGGTTTACTGCATCCCTTGGACCCTCTTATTGACGATGAAACACAGAAATTGCATCCGAATTTAATACAAAATTCACAATGCCGACTTAAGTACAAGAGGACTTAAACTTTATTTTTCTATGAATTGAACCTCTGCTGTGAGTCCAGTTTTAGTTTCCGATGCTTCACTTTAGGTTTACTGTATCCCTTGGACCTTCTTTTTGACGATGAAACACAGAAATTGCTTCCGAATTTAATACTAAAGGCACAATGCCGACTTCCGTACAAGAGGACTGAAACTCTAACTTTCTATGATTTGAACCTCTGCTGTGAGTCCAGTTTTAGTTTCCGATGCTTAACTTCAGGTTTACTGTATCCCTTGGACCTTCTTATTGACGATGAAACACAGAAATTGCATCCGAATTTAATACAAAAGGCACAATGCCGACTTAAGTACAAGAGGACTGATACTCTAACATTCTATGATTTGAACCCCTCCTGTTGAGTCCAGTTTTAGATTCCGATGCTTAACTTCAGGTTTACGGTATCCATTGGACCTTCTTATTGACGATGAAACACAGAAATTGCATCCGAATTTAATAAAAGAGGCACAATGCCGACTTAAGTACAAGAGGACTAATGCTCTAACTTTCTATGAGTTGAACCCCTCCTGTGAGTCCAGTTTTAAATTCCGATGCTTAACTTCAGGTTTACTGTATCCCTTGGACCTTCTTATTGACGATGAAACACAGAAATTGCATCCGAATTTAATACAATAGGCACAATGCCGACTTAAATACAAGAGGACTGATACTCTAACTTTCTATGATTTGAAGCTCTCCTGTGAATCCAGTTTTAGATTATGATGCTTCACTTCAGGTTTGCTGTATCCCTTGGACCCTCTTATTGACGATGAAACACAGGAATTGCATCCGAATTTAATACAAAAGGCACAATGCCGACTTAAGTACAAGAGGACTGAAACTTTAACTTTCTATGATTTGAACCTCTGCTGTGAGTCCAGTTTTAGTTTTGCGATGTTTCACCTCAGGTTTACTGTATCCCTTGGACCTTCTTATTGACGATGAAACACAGAAATTGCATCCGAAATCAATACAAAAGGCACAATGATGACTTAAGTACAAGAGGACTGAAACTCTAACTTTCTATGATTTGAACCTATGCTGTGAGTCCAGTTTTAGTTTCCGATGCTTCACTTCAGGTTTTCTGTATACCTTGGTCCTTCTTACTGACGATGAAAAACAGCAATTGCATCCGAATTTAATAAAAAAGGCACAATGCAAACTTAAGTACAAGAGGACTGATACTCTAACTTTCTATGATTTCAACCCCTCCTGTGAGTCCAGTTTTAGATTCCAATGCTTAACTTCTGGTTTACTGTACCCCTTGGACCTTCTTATTGACGATGAAACACAGAAATTGCATCCGAATTTAATACAAAAGGCACAATGCCGACTTAAGTACCAAAGGACTGATATTCTAACTTTCTATGATTTGAACCTCTCCTGTGAGTCCAGTTTTAGATTCCGATGCTTAACTTCGGGTTTACTGTATCCCTTGGACCCTCTTATTGACGATGAAACACAGAAATTGCATCCGAATTTAATACAAAAGGCACAATGCCGACTTAAGTACTAGAGGACTGAAACTCTAATTTTCTATGAATTGAACCTCTGCTGTGAGTCCAGTTTTAGTTTCCGATGCTTCACTTTAGGTTTACTGTATCCCTTGGACCATCTTTTTGACGATGAAACACAGAAATTGCTTCCGAAATTAATACTAAAGGCACAATGCCGACTTCCGTACAAGAGGACTGAAACTCTAACTTTCTATGATTTGAACCTCTGCTGTGAGTCCAGTTTTAGTTTCCGATGCTTAACTTCAGGTTTACTGTATCCCTTGGACCTTCTTATTGACGATGAAACACACAAGTTGCATCCGAATTTAATACAAAAGTCACAATGCCGACTTAAGTACAAGAGGACTGAAACTCTAACTTTCTATGTTTTGAACCTCTGCTGTGAGTCCAGTTTTGTTTCCGATGCTTCACTTCAGGTTTACTGTATCCCTTGGACCTTCTTATTGACGATGAAACACAGAAATTGCATCCGAATTTAATAAAAGAGGCACAGTGCCGACTTAAGTACAAGAGGACTGATTCTCTAACTTTCTATGAGTTGAAACCCTCCTGTGAGTCCAGTTTTAGATTCCGATGCTTAACTTCAGGTTTACTGTATCCCTTGGACCTTCTTATTGACGATGAAGCACAGAAATTGCATCCGAATTTAATACAATAGGCACAATGCCAACTTAAATACAAGAGGACTGATACTCTAACTTTCTATGATTTGAAGCTCTCCTGTGAGTCCAGTTTTAGATTCCGATGCTTCACTTCAGGTTTGCTGTATCCCTTGGACCCTCTTATTGACGATGAAACACATAAATTGCATCCGAATTTAATACAAAAGGCACAATGCCGACTTAAGTACAAGAGGACTGAAACTCTAACTTTCTATGATTTGAACCTCTGCTGTGAGTCCAGTTTTAGTTTCCGATGCTTCTCTTCAGGTTTACTGTATCCCTTGGACCTTCTTATTGACGATGAAACACAGAAATTGCATCCGAATTCGATACAAAAGGCACAATGATGACTTAAGTACAAGAGGACTGAAACTCTAACTTTCTATTATTTGAACCTATGCTGTGAGTCCAGTTTTAGTTTCCGATGCTTCACTTCACATTTACTGTATCCCTGGGACCTTCTTATTGACGATAAAACACAGAAATTGCATCCGAATTTAATAAAAAAGGCACAATGCCGACTTCAGTACAATAGGACTGAGACTCTAACATTCTATGATTTGAACCCCTCCTGTTGTGTCCAGTTTTAGATTCCGATGCTTAACTTCAGGTTTACTGTATCCCTTGGACCTTCTTATTGACGATGAAACACAGAAATTGCATCCGAATTTAATAAAAAAGGCACAATGCCGACTTAAGTACAAGAGGACTGATACTCTAACTTTCTATGATTTGAACCCCTCCTGTGAGTCCAGTTTTAGATTCCAATGCTTAACTTCTGGTTTACTGTATCCCTTGGACCTTCTTATTGACGATGAAACACAGAAATTGCATCCGAATTTAATACAAAAGGCACAATGCCGACTTAAGTACCAAAGGACTGATATTCTAACTTTCTATGATTTGAACCTCTCCTGTGAGTCCAGTTTTAGATTCCGATGCTTAACTTCGGGTTTACTGTATCCCTTGGACCCTCTTATTGACGATGAAACACAGAAATTGCATCCGAATTTAATACAAAAGGCACAATGCCGACTTAAGTACTAGAGGACTGAAACTCTAATTTTCTATGAATTGAACCTCTGCTGTGAGTCCAGTTTTAGTTTCCGATGCTTCACTTTAAGTTTACTGTATCCCTTGGACCATCTTTTTGACGATGAAACACAGAAATTGCTTCCGAAATTAATACTAAAGGCACAATGCCGACTTCCGTACAAGAGGACTGAAACTCTAACTTTCTATGATTTGAACCTCTGCTGTGAGTCCAGTTTTAGTTTCCGATGCTTAACTTCAGGTTTACTGTATCCCTTGGACCTTCTTATTGACGATGAAACACAGAAATTGCATCCGAATTTAATACAAAAGGCACAATGCCGACTTAAGTACAAGAGGACTGAAACTCTAATTTTCTATGGTTTGAACCTCTGCTGTGAGTCCAGTTTTGTTTCCGATGCTTCACTTCAGGTTTACTGTATCCCTTGGACCTTCTTATTCATGATGAAACACAGAAATTGCATCCGAATTTAATCAAAGAGGCACAATGCCGACTTAAGTACAAGAGGACTGATGCTCTAACTTTCTATGAGTTGAAACCCTCCTGTGAGTCCAGTTTTAGATTCCGATGCTTAACTTCAGGTTTACTGTATCCCTTGGACCTTCTTATTGACGATGAAACACAGACATTGCATCCGAATTTCATACAATAGGCACAATGCCAACTTAAATACAAGAGGACTGATACTCTAACTTTCTATGATTTGAAGCTCTCCTGTGAGACCAGTTTTAGATTCCGATGCTTCACTTCAGGTTTGCTGTATCCCTTGGACCCTCTTATTGACGATGAAACACAGAAATTGCATCCGAATTTAATACAAAAGGCACAATGCCGACTTAAGTACAAGAGGACTGACACTCTAACTTTCTATGATTTGAACCTCTGCTGTGAGTCCAGTTTTAGTTTCCGATGCTTCACTTCAGGTTTACTGTATCCCTTGGACCCTCTTATTGACGATGAAACACATAAATTGCATCCGAATTTAATACAAAAGGCACAATGCCGACTTAAGTACAAGAGGACTGAAACTCTAACTTTCTATGATTTGAACCTCTGCTGTGAGTCCAGTTTTAGTTTCCGATGCTTCTCTTCAGGTTTACTGTATCCCTTGGACCTTCTTATTGACGATGAAACACAGAAATTGCATCCGAATTCAATACAAAAGGCACAATGATGACTTAAGTACAAGAGGACTGAAACTCTAACTTTCTATTATTTGAACCTATGCTGTGAGTCCAGTTTTAGTTTCCGATGCTTCACTTCACATTTACTGTATCCCTGGGACCTTCTTATTGACGATAAAACACAGAAATTGCATCCGAATTTAATAAAAAAGGCACAATGCCGACTTCAGTACAATAGGACTGATACTCTAACATTCTATGATTTGAACCCCTCCTGTTGTGTCCAGTTTTAGATTCCGATGCTTAACTTCAGGTTTACTGTATCCCTTGGACCTTCTTATTGACGATGAAACACAGAAATTGCATCCGAATTCAATACAAAAGGCACAATGATGACTTAAGTACAAGAGGACTGAAACTCTAACTTTCTATTATTTGAACCTATGCTGTGAGTCCAGTTTTAGTTTCCGATGCTTCACTTCACATTTACTGTATCCCTGGGACCTTCTTATTGACGATAAAACACAGAAATTGCATCCGAATTTAATAAAAAAGGCACAATGCCGACTTCAGTACAATAGGACTGATACTCTAACATTCTATGATTTGAACCCCTCCTGTTGTGTCCAGTTTTAGATTCCGATGCTTAACTTCAGGTTTACTGTATCCCTTGGACCTTCTTATTGACGATGAAACACAGAAATTGCATCCGAATTTAATAAAAAAGGCACAATGCCGACTTAAGTACAAGAGGACTGATACTCTAACTTTCTATGATTTGAACCCCTCCTGTGAGTCCAGTTTTAGATTCCAATGCTTAACTTCTGGTTTACTGTATCCCTTGGACCTTCTTATTGACGATGAAACACAGAAATTGCATCCGAATTTAATACAAAAGGCACAATGCCGACTTAAGTACCAAAGGACTGATATTCTAACTTTCTATGATTTGAACCTCTCCTGTGAGTCCAGTTTTAGATTCCGATGCTTAACTTCGGGTTTACTGTATCCCTTGGACCCTCTTATTGACGATGAAACACAGAAATTGCATCCGAATTTAATACAAAAGGCACAATGCCGACTTAAGTACTAGAGGACTGAAACTCTAATTTTCTATGAATTGAACCTCTGCTGTGAGTCCAGTTTTAGTTTCCGATGCTTCACTTTAAGTTTACTGTATCCCTTGGACCATCTTTTTGACGATGAAACACAGAAATTGCTTCCGAAATTAATACTAAAGGCACAATGCCGACTTCCGTACAAGAGGACTGAAACTCTAACTTTCTATGATTTGAACCTCTGCTGTGAGTCCAGTTTTAGTTTCCGATGCTTAACTTCAGGTTTACTGTATCCCTTGGACCTTCTTATTGACGATGAAACACAGAAATTGCATCCGAATTTAATACAAAAGGCACAATGCCGACTTAAGTACAAGAGGACTGAAACTCTAATTTTCTATGGTTTGAACCTCTGCTGTGAGTCCAGTTTTGTTTCCGATGCTTCACTTCAGGTTTACTGTATCCCTTGGACCTTCTTATTCATGATGAAACACAGAAATTGCATCCGAATTTAATCAAAGAGGCACAATGCCGACTTAAGTACAAGAGGACTGATGCTCTAACTTTCTATGAGTTGAAACCCTCCTGTGAGTCCAGTTTTAGATTCCGATGCTTAACTTCAGGTTTACTGTATCCCTTGGACCTTCTTATTGACGATGAAACACAGACATTGCATCCGAATTTAATACAATAGGCACAATGCCAACTTAAATACAAGATGACTGATACTCTAACTTTCTATGATTTGAAGCTCTCCTGTGAGACCAGTTTTAGATTCCGATGCTTCACTTCAGGTTTGCTGTATCCCTTGGACCCTCTTATTGACGATGAAACACAGAAATTGCATCCGAATTTAATACAAAAGGCACAATGCCGACTTAAGTACAAGAGGACTGACACTCTAACTTTCTGTGATTTGAACCTCTGCTGTGAGTCCAGTTTTAGTTTCCGATGCTTCACTTCAGGTTTACTGTATCCCTTGGACCTTCTTATTGACGATGAAACACAGAGATTGCATCCGAAATCAATACATAAGGCACAATGATGACTTAAGTACAAGAGGACTGAAACTCTAACTTTCTATGATTTGAACCTATGCTGTGAGTCCAGTTTTAGTTTCCGATGCTTCACTTCAGGTTTACTGTATACCTTGGACCTTCTTACTGACGATGAAAAACAGCAATTGCATCCGAATTTAATAAAAAAGGCACAATGCAAACTTCAGTACAAGAGGACTGATACTCTAACTTTCTATGATTTCAACCCCTCCTGTGAGTCCAGTTTTAGATTCCAATGCTTAACTTCCGGTTTACTGTACCCCTTGGACCTTCTTATTGACGATGAAACACAGAAATTGCATCCGAATTTAATACAAAAGGCACAATGCCGACTTAAGTACCAAAGGACTGATATTCTAACTTTCTATGATTTGAACCTCTCCTGTGAGTTCAGTTTTAGATTCCGATGCTTAACTTCGGGTTTACTGTATCCCTTGGACCCTCTTATTGACGATGAAACACAGAAATTCCATCCGAATTTAATACAAAAGGCACAATGCCGACTTAAGTACTAGAGGACTGAAACTCTAATTTTCTATGAATTGAACCTCTGCTGTGAGTCCAGTTTTAGTTTCCGATGCTTCACTTTAGGTTTACTGTATCCCTTGGACCATCTTTTTGACGATGAAACACAGAAATTGCTTCCGAAATTAATACTAAAGGCACAATGCCGACTTCCGTACAAGAGGACTGAAACTCTAACTTTCTATGATTTGAACCTCTGCTGTGAGTCCAGTTTTAGTTTCCGATGCTTAACTTCAGGTTTACTGTATCCCTTGGACCTTCTTATTGACGATGGAACACACAAATTGCATCCGAATTTAATACAAAAGGCACAATGCCGACTTAAGTACAAGAGGACTGAAACTCTAACTTTCTATGTTTTGAACCTCTGCTGTGAGTCCAGTTTTGTTTCCGATGCTTCACTTCAGGTTTACTGTATCCCTTGGACCTTCTTATTGACGATGAAACACAGAAATTGCATCCGAATTTAATAAAAGAGGCACAATGCCGACTTAAGTACAAGAGGACTGATGCTCTAACTTTCTATGAGTTGAAACCCTCCTGTGAGTCCAGTTTTAGATTCCGATGCTTAACTTCAGGTTTACTGTATCCCTTGGACCTTCTTATTGACGATGAAACACAGAAATTGCATCCGAATTTAATACAATAGGCACAATGCCAACTTAAATACAAGAGGACTGATACTCTAACTTTCTATGATTTGAAGCTCTCCTGTGAGTCCAGTTTTAGATTCCGATGCTTCACTTCAGGTTTGCTGTATCCCTTGGACCCTCTTATTGACGATGAAACACAGAAATTGCATCCGAATTTAATACAAAAGGCACAATGCCGACTTAAGTACAAGAGGAATGAAACTCTAACTTTCTATGATTTGAACCTCTGCTGTGAGTCCAGTTTTAGTTTCCGATGCTTCACTTCAGGTTTACTGTATCCCTTGGACCTTCTTATTGACGATGAAACACAGAGATTGCATCCGAATTTAATAAAAAAGGCACAATGCCGACCTCAGTACAATAGGACTGATACTCTAACATTCTATGATTTGAACCCCTCCTGTTGAGTCCAGTTTTAGATTCCGATGCTTAACTTCAGGTTTACTGTATCCCTTGGACATTCTTATTGACGATGAAACACAGAAATTGCATCCGAATTTAATAAAAAAGGCACAATGCCGACTTAAGTACAAGAGGACTGATACTCTAACTTTCTTAGATTTGAACCCCTCCTGTGAGTCCAGTTTTAGATTCCAATGCTTAACTTCTGGTTTACTGTATCCCTTGGACCTTTTTATTGACGATGAAACACAGAAATTGCATCCGAATTTAATACAAAAGGCACAATGCCGACTTAAGTACCAAAGGACTGATATTCTAACTTTCTATGATTTGAACCTCTCCTGTGAGTCCAGTTTTAGATTCCGATGCTTAACTTCGGGTTTACTGTATCCCTTGGACCCTCTTATTGACGATGAAACACAGAAATTGCATCCGAATTTAATACAAAAGGCACAATGCCGACTTAAGTACAAGAGGACTGAAACTCTAATTTTCTATGAATTGAACCTCTGCTGTGAGTCCAGTTTTAGTATCCGATGCTTCACTTTAGGTTTACTGTATCCCTTGGACCTTCTTTTTGACGATGAAACACAGAAATTGCTTCCGAATTTAATACTAAAGGCACAATGCCGACTTCCGTAGAAGAGGACTGAAACTCTAACTTTCTATGATTTGAACCTCTGCTGTGAGTCCAGTTTTAGTATCCGATGCTTCACTTTAGGTTTACTGTATCCCTTGGACCTTCTTTTTGACGATGAAACACAGAAATTGCATCCGAATTTAATACAAAAGGCACAATGCCGACTTAAGTACAAGAGGACTGATACTCTAACGTTCTATGATTTGAACCCCTCCTGTTGAGTCCAGTTTTAGATTCCGATGCTTAACTTCAGGTTTACTGTATCCATTGGACCTTCTTATTGACGATGAAACACAGAAATTGCATCCGAATTAAATAAAAGAGGCACAATGCCGACTTAAGTACAAGAGGACTAATGCTCTAACTTTCTATGAGTTGAACCCCTCCTGTGAGTCCAGTTTTAGATTCCGATGCTTAACTTCAGGTTTACTGTATCCCTTGGACCTTCTTATTGACGATGAAACACAGAAATTGCATCCGAATTTAATACAATAGGCACAATGCCGACTTAAATACAAGAGGACTGATACTCTAACTTTCTATGATTTGAAGCTCTCCTGTGAATCCAGTTTTAGATTCCGATGCTTCACTTCAGGTTTGCTGTATCCCTTGGACCCTCTTATTGACGATGAAACACAGAAATTGCATCCGAATTTAATACAAAAGGCACAATGCCGACTTAAGTACAAGAGGACTGAAACTCTAACTTTCCATGATTTGAACCTCTGCTGTGAGTCCAGTTTTAGTTTCCGATGCTTCACTTCAGGTTTACTGTATCCCTTGGACCTTCTTATTGACGATGAAACACAGAAATTGCATCCGAATTTAATACAATAGGCACAATGCCGACTTAAATACAAGAGGACTGATACTCTAACTTTCTATGATTTGAAGCTCTCCAGTGAATCCAGTTTTAGATTCCGATGCTTCACTTCAGGTTTGCTGTATCCCTTGGACACTCTTATTGACGATGAAACACAGAAATTGCATCCGAATTTAAAACAAAAGGCACAATGCCGACTTAAGTACAAGAGGACTGAAACTCTAACTTTCTATGATTTGAACCTCTGCTGTGAGTCCAGTTTTAGTTTCCGATGCTTCACTTCAGGTTTACTGTATCCCTTGGACCTTCTTATTGACGATGAAACACAGAAATTGCATCCGAATTCAAAACAAAAGGCACAATGATGACTTAAGTACAAGAGGACTGAAACTCTAACTTTCTATGATTTGAACCTATGCTGTGAGTCCAGTTTTAGTTTCCGATGCTTCACTTCAGGTTTACTGTATTCCTTGGACCTTCTTACTGACGATGAAAAACAGAAATTGCATCCGAATTTAATAAAAAAGGCACAATGCAGACTTCCGTACAAGAGGACTGATACTCTAACATTCTATGATTTGAACCCCTCCTGTGAGTCCAGTTTTAGATTCCGTTGCTTAACTTGAGGTTTACTGTATCCCTTGGGCATTCTTCTTGACGATGAAAAACAGAAATTGCATCCGAATTTAATACAAAAGGCACAATGCCGACTTAAGTACAAGAGGACTGATACTCTAACTTTCTATGATTTGAACCCCCCCTGTGAGTCCAGTTTTAGATTCCGTTGCTTAACTTCAGGTTTTCTGTATCCCTTGGACATTCTTATTGACGATGAAACACAGAAATTGCATCCGAATTTGATACAAAAGGCACAATGCCGACTTAAGTACAAGAGGACTGATTTTCTAACTTTCTATGATTTGAACCCCTCCAGTGAGTCCAGTTTTAGTTTCCGATGCTTCACTTCAGGTTTACTGTATCCCTTGGACCTTCTTATTGACTATGAAACACAGAAATTGCGTCCGAATTTAATAAAAAAGACACAATGCCGACTTAAGTACAAGAGGACTGTTACTCTAACTTTCTATGATTTGAACCCCTCCTGTGAGTCCAGTTTTAGATTCCGATGCTCAACTTCAGGGTTACTGTATCCCTTTGACCTTCTTATTGACGATGAAACACAGAAATTGCATCCGAAGTCAATACAAAAGGCACAATGCCGACTTAAGTACAAGGCAACTGATACTCTAACTTTCTATGATTTGAACCTCTGCTGTGAGTCCAGTTTTAGTTTAAGATGCTTCACTTCAGGTTTACTGTTCCCTTGGACCTTCTTATTGACGATGAAACGCAGAAATTGCATCCGAATTTAATATAAAAGGCACAATGCCGACTGAAGTACAAGAGAACTGATACTCTAACTTTCTATGATTTGAACCCCGCCTGTGAGTCCAGTTTTAGTTTCCGATGCTTCGCTTCAGGTTTACTGTATCCCTTGGACCTTCTTATTGACGATGAAACACAGAAATTGCATCCGAATTTAATAAAAAAGGCACAATGCCGACTTAAGTACAAGAGGACTGATACTCTAACTTTCTATGACTTGAACCCCTCCTGGGAGTCCAGTTTTAGATTCCAATGCTTAACTTCTGGTTAACTGTATCCCTTGGACCTTCTTATTGACGATGAAACACAGATATTGCATCCGAATTTAATACAAAAGGCACAATGCCGACTTAAGTACCAAAGGACTGATATTCTAACTTTCCATGATTTGAACCTCTCCTGTGAGTCCAGTTTTAGATTCCGATGCCTAACTTCGAATTTACTGTATCCCTTGGACCCCCTTATTGGCGATGAAACACAGAAATTGCATCCGAATTTAATACAAAAGGCACAATGCCGACTTAAGTACAAGAGGACTGAAACTCTAACTTTCTATGATTTGAACCTCTGCTGTGAGTCCAGTTTCAGTTTCCGATGCTTCACTTCAGGTTTACTGTATCCCTTGGACCTTCTTATTGACGATGAAAGACAGAAATTGCATCCGAATTTAATACAAAAGCACAATGCCGACTTAAGTACAAGAGGACTGATACTCTAACTTACTATGATTTGAACCTCTGCTGTGAGTCCAGTTTTAGTTTCCGATGCTTCACGTCAGGTTTACTGTATCCCTTGGACCTTCTTATTGACGATGAAACACAGAAATTGCATCCGTAATTAATAAAAAAGGCACAATGCCGACTTAAGTACAAGAGGACCGGTACTCTAACTTTCTATGATTTGAACCCCTCCTGTGAGTCCAGTTTTAGATTCCGATGCTTAACTTCAGGTTTACTGTATCCCTTGGACCTTCTTATTGACGATAAAACACAGAAATTGCATCCGAATTTAATACAAAAGGCACAATGCCGACTTAAGTACAAGAGGACTGAAACTCTAACTTCCTATGATCTGAACCACTGCTGTGAGTCCAGTTTTAGTTTCCGATGCTTGACTTCAGGTTTACTGTATCCCTTGGACCTTCTTATTGACGATGAAACACAGAAATTGCATCCGAATTTTACACAAAAGGCTCAATGCCGACTTAAGTACAAGAGGACTGAAACTCTAACTTTCTATGATTTGAACCTCTGCTGTGAGGCCAGTTTTAGTTTCCGATGCTTCACTTCACATTTACTGTATCCCTGGGACCTTCTTATTGACGATGAATCACAGAAATTGCATCCGAATTTGATAAAAAAGGCACAATGCCGACTTAAGTACAAGAGGACTGATACTGTAACATTCTATGATTTGAACCCCTCCTGTTGAGTCCAGTTTTAGGTTCTGATGCTTAACTTCAGGTTTAGTGTATCCCTTGGACCTTCTTATTGACGATGAAACACAGAAATTGCATCCGAACTTTATAAAAAAGGCACAATGCCGACTTAAGTACAAGAGGACTGATACTCTAACTTTCTATGATTTGAACCCCTCCTGTGAGTCCAGTTTTAGATTCCGATGCTTAACTTCAGGTTTACTGTATCCCTTGGACCTACTTATTGACGATGAAACACAGAAATTGCATCCGAATTTAATACAAAAGGCACAATGCCGACTTAAGTACAAGAGGACTGATACTCCAACTTTCTTTGATTTGAACCTCTCCTGTGAGTCCAGTTTTAGATTCCGATGCTTCATTTCAGGTTTACTGTATCACTTGGACCCTCTTATTGACGATGAAACACAGAAATTGCATCCGAATTTAATACAAAAGGCACAATGCCGACTTCAGTACAAGAGGACTGAAACTCTAACTTTCTATGATTTGAACCTCTGCTGTGAGTCCAGTTTCAGTTTCCGATGCTTCACTTCAGGTTTACTGTATCCCTTGGACCTTCCTATTGACGATGAAACACAGAAATTGCATTCGAGTTTAATACAAAAGGCACAATGCCGACTTAAGCACAAGAGGACTGAAACTCTAACTTTCTATGATTTGAACCTCTGCTGTGAGTCCAGTTTTAGTTTCCGATGCTTCACTTAGGGTTTACTGTTTCCCTTGGACCTTCTTATTGACGATGAAACACAGAAATTGCATCCGAATTTAATACAAAAGGCACAATGCCGACTTAAGGACAAGAGGACTGATACTCTAACTTTCTATGATTTGAACCTCTGCTGTGAGTCCAGTTTTAGTTTCCGATGCTTCACGTCAGGTTTACTGTATCCCTTGGACCTTCTTATTGACGATGAAACACAGAAATTGAATCCGAAATTAATAAAAAAGGCACAATGCCGACTTAAGTACAAGAGGACTGGTACTCTAACTTTCTATAATTTGAACCCCTCCTGTGAGTCCAGTTTTAGATTCCGATGCTTAACTTCAGGTTTACTGTATCCCTTGGACCTTCTTATTGACGATGAAACACAGAAATTGCATCCGAATTTAATACAAAAGGCTCAATGCCGACTTAAGTACAAGAGGACTGAAACTGTAACTTTCTATGATTTGAACCACTGCTGTGAGACCAGTTTTAGATTCCGATGCTTAACTTCAGGTTTACTGTATCCCTTGGACCTTCTTATTGACGATGAAACACAGAAATTGGATCCGAATTTAATACAAGAGTCACAATGCCGACATAAATACAAGAGGACTAATACTCTAACTTTCTATGATATGAACCCCTCCTGTGAGTCCAGTTTTAGATTCAGATGCTTAACTTCAGATTTACTGTATCCCTTGGACCTTCTTATTGACGATGAAACACAGAAATTGCATCCGAATTTAATACAAAAGGCACAATGCCGACTTAAGTACAAGAGGACTGAAACTCTAACTTTCTATGATTTAAACCTCTGCTGTGAGTCCAGTTTTAGTTTCCGATGCTTCACTTCAGGTTAACTGTATCCCTTGGATCTTCTTATTGACGATGAAATACAGAAATTGCATCCGAATTTAATACAAAAGGCACAATGCCGACTTAAGTACAAGAGGACTGAAACTCTTCCTTTCTATGATTTGAACTTCTGCTGTGGGTCCAGTTTTAGTTTCCGATGCTTCACTTCAGGTTTACTGTATCCCTTGGACCTTCTTATTGACGAAGAAACACAGAAATTGCATCCGAATTTAATACAAAAGGCACAATGCCGACTTAAGCACTACAGGACTGACACTCTAAATTTCTATGATTTGAACCTCTGCTGTGAGTCCAGTTTTAGTTTCCGATGCTTCACTTCAGGTTTACTGTATCCCTTGGACCTTCTTATTGACGATGAAACACAGAAATTGCATCCGAATTTAATACAAAAGGCAGAATGCCGACTTAAGTACAAGAGGACTGATACTCTCACTTTCTATGATTTGAACCTCTGCTGTGAGTCCAGTTTTAGTTTCCGATGCTTCACTTCAGGTTTACTGTATCCCTTGGACCTTCTTATTGACGATGAAACACAGAAATTGCATCCGTATTTAATTAAAAAGGCACAATGCCGACTTAAGTACAAGAGGACTGATGCTCTAACTTTCTATGATTTGAACCCCTCCTGTGAGTCCAGTATTAGATTCCGATGCTTAACTTCAGGTTTACTGTATCCCTTGGACCTTCTTATTGACGATGAAACACAGAAATTGCGTCCCAATTTAATAAAAACGACACAATGCCGACTTAAGTACAAGAGGACTGATACTCTAATTTTCTATGATTTGAACCCCTCCTGTGAGTCCAGTTTTAGTTTCCGATACTTCACTTCAGGTTTACTGTATCCCTTGGACCTTCTTACTGACGATGAAACACAGAAATTGCATCCGAATTTAATACAAAAGGCACAATGCCGACTTAAGTACAAGAGGACTGATACTCTAACTTTCTATGATTTGAACCCCTCCTCTGAGTCCAGCTTTAGATTCCGATGCTTAACTTCTGGTTTACTGTATCCCTTGGACCCTCTTATTGACGATGAAACACAGAAATTGCATCCGAATTTAATACAAAAGGCACAACGCCGACTTAAGTACAAGAGCACTGAAACTCTAACTTTCTATGATTTGAACCTCTGCTGTGAGTCTAGTTTTAGTTTCCGATGCTTCACTTCAGGTTTACTGTATCCCTTGGACCTTCTTATTGACGATGAAACACAGAAATTGCTTCCGAATTTAATACAAAAGGCACAATGCCGACTTACGTACAAGCGGACTGAAACTCTAATCTTCAATGATTTGAACCTCTGCTGTGAGTCCAGTTTTAGTTTCCGATGCTTAACGTCAGGTCTACTGGATCCCTTGGACCTTCTTATTGACGATGAAACACAGGAATTGTATCCGAATTTAATACAAGAGGCACAATGCCGACTTAAGTACAAGTGGACTGAAACTCTAACTTACTATGTTTTGATCCTCTGCTGTGAGTCCAGTTTTAGATTCCGATGCTTCACTTCAGGGTTACTGTATCCCTTGGACCTTCTCATTGACGATGAAACACAGAAATTGCATCCGAATTTAATACAAAAGGCACAATGCCGACTTCAGTACAAGAGGATTGAAACTCTAACTTTCTATGATTTGAACCTCTGCTGTGAGTCCAGTTTTAGTTTCCGATGCTTCACTTCACATTTACTGTATCCCTTGGACCTTCTAATTGACGATGAAACACAGAAATTGCATCCGAATTTAATACAAAAGGCACAATGCCGACTTAAGTACAAGAGGACTGAAACTCTAACTTTCTATGATTTGAACCTCTGCTGTGAGTCCAGTTTTAGTTTCCGATGCTTCACTTCAGGTTTACTGTATACCTTTTACCTTCTCATTGACGATGAAACACGGAAATTGCATCCGAATTTAATACAAAAGGCACAATGCCTACTTCAGTACAAGAGGACTGAGAGTCTAACTTTCTATGATTTGAACCTCTGCTGTGAGTCCAGTTTCATTTTCCGATGCTTCACGTCAGGTTTACTGTATCCCTTGGACTTTCTTATTGACGATGAAACACAGAAATTGCATCATAAATTAATGAAAAAGGCACAATGCCGACCTAAGTAAAAGACGACTGGTACTCTAACTTCCTATGATTTGAAACCCTCCTGTGAGTCCAGTTTCTGATTCCGATGCTTAACTTCAGGTTTACTGTATCCCTTGGACCTTCATATTGACGTTGAAACACAGAAATTGCATCCGAATTTAATACAAAAGGCACAATGCCGACTTAAGTACAAGAGGACTAATACTCTAACTTTCTATGATTTGAACCACTGCTGTGAGACCAGTTTTAGATTCCGATGCTTAACTTCAGATTTACTGTATCCGTTGGACCTTCTTATTGACGATGAAACCCACAAATTGGATCCGAATTTAATACAAAAGGCACAATGCCGACTAAAGTACAAGAGGACTAATACTCTAACTTTCTATGATTTGAACCCCTCCTGTGAGTCCAGTTTTAGATTCCGGTGCTTAACTTCTGGTTTACTGTATCCCTTGGACCTTCTTATTGACGATGAAACACAGAAATTGCATCCGAATTTTATACAAAAGGCACAATGCCGACTTAAGTACAAGAGGACTGAAACTCTAACTTTCTACGATTTGAACCTCTGCTGTGAGTCCAGTTTTAGTTTCCGACGCTTCACTTCAGGTTTACTGTATCCCTTGGATCGTCTTATTGACGATGAAACACAGATATTGCATCCGAATTTAATACAAAAAGCACAATGCCGACTTAAGTACAAGAGGACTGATACTCTAACTTTCTATGATTTGAACCCCTCCTCTGAGTCCAGCTTTAGATTCCGATGCTTAACTTCTGGTTTACTGTATCCCTTGGACCCTCTTATTGACGATGAAACACAGAAATTGCATCCGAATTTAATACAAAAGGCACAACGCCGACTTAAGTACAAGAGCACTGAAACTCTAACTTTCTATGATTTGAACCTCTGCTGTGAGTCTAGTTTTAGTTTCCGATGCTTCACTTCAGGTTTACTGTATCCCTTGGACCTTCTTATTGACGATGAAACACAGAAATTGCTTCCGAATTTAATACAAAAGGCACAATGCCGACTTACGTACAAGCGGACTGAAACTCTAATCTTCAATGATTTGAACCTCTGCTGTGAGTCCAGTTTTAGTTTCCGATGCTTAACGTCAGGTCTACTGGATCCCTTGGACCTTCTTATTGACGATGAAACACAGGAATTGTATCCGAATTTAATACAAGAGGCACAATGCCGACTTAAGTACAAGTGGACTGAAACTCTAACTTACTATGTTTTGATCCTCTGCTGTGAGTCCAGTTTTAGATTCCGATGCTTCACTTCAGGGTTACTGTATCCCTTGGACCTTCTCATTGACGATGAAACACAGAAATTGCATCCGAATTTAATACAAAAGGCACAATGCCGACTTCAGTACAAGAGGACTGAAACTCTAACTTTCTATGATTTGAACCTCTGCTGTGAGTCCAGTTTTAGTTTCCGATGCTTCACTTCACATTTACTGTATCCCTTGGACCTTCTAATTGACGATGAAACACAGAAATTGCATCCGAATTTAATACAAAAGGCACAATGCCGACTTAAGTACAAGAGGACTGAAACTCTAACTTTCTATGATTTGAACCTCTGCTGTGAGTCCAGTTTTAGTTTCCGATGCTTCACTTCAGGTTTACTGTATACCTTTTACCTTCTCATTGACGATGAAACACGGAAATTGCATCCGAATTTAATACAAAAGGCACAATGCCTACTTCAGTACAAGAGGACTGAGAGTCTAACTTTCTATGATTTGAACCTCTGCTGTGAGTCCAGTTTCATTTTCCGATGCTTCACGTCAGGTTTACTGTATCCCTTGGACTTTCTTATTGACGATGAAACACAGAAATTGCATCATAAATTAATGAAAAAGGCACAATGCCGACCTAAGTAAAAGACGACTGGTACTCTAACTTCCTATGATTTGAAACCCTCCTGTGAGTCCAGTTTCTGATTCCGATGCTTAACTTCAGGTTTACTGTATCCCTTGGACCTTCATATTGACGATGAAACACAGAAATTGCATCCGAATTTAATACAAAAGGCACAATGCCGACTTAAGTACAAGAGGACTAATACTCTAACTTTCTATGATTTGAACCACTGCTGTGAGACCAGTTTTAGATTCCGATGCTTAACTTCAGATTTACTGTATCCGTTGGACCTTCTTATTGACGATGAAACCCACAAATTGGATCCGAATTTAATACAAAAGGCACAATGCCGACTAAAGTACAAGAGGACTAATACTCTAACTTTCTATGATTTGAACCCCTCCTGTGAGTCCAGTTTTAGATTCCGGTGCTTAACTTCTGGTTTACTGTATCCCTTGGACCTTCTTATTGACGATGAAACACAGAAATTGCATCCGAATTTTATACAAAAGGCACAATGCCGACTTAAGTACAAGAGGACTGAAACTCTAACTTTCTACGATTTGAACCTCTGCTGTGAGTCCAGTTTTAGTTTCCGACGCTTCACTTCAGGTTTACTGTATCCCTTGGATCGTCTTATTGACGATGAAACACAGATATTGCATCCGAATTTAATACAAAAAGCACAATGCCGACTTAAGTACAAGAGGACTGAAACTTTAACATTCTATGATTTGAACCTCTGCTGTGAGTCTAGTTTTAGTTTCCGATGCTTCACTTCAGGTTTACTGTATCCCTTGGACCTTCTTATTGACGATGAAACACAGAAATTGGATCCGAATTTAATACAAAAGGCACAATGCCGACTAAAGTACAAGAGGACTAATACTCTAACTTTCTATGATTTGAACCCCTCCTGTGAGTCCAGTTTTAGATTCCGGTGCTTAACTTCTGGTTTACTGTATCCCTTGGACCTTCTTATTGACGATGAAACACAGAAGTTGCATAAGAATTTTATACAAAAGGCACAATGCCGACTTAAGTACAAGAGGACTGAAACTCTAACTTTCTACGATTTGAACCTCTGCTGTGAGTCCAGTTTTAGTTTCCGACGCTTCACTTCAGGTTTACTGTATCCCTTGGATCGTCATATTGACGATGAAACACAGATATTGCATCCGAATTTAATACAAAAGGCACAATGTCGACTTAAGTACAAGAGGAATGAAACTCTAACATTCTATGATTTGAACCTCTGCTGTGAGTCTAGTTTTAGTTTCTGATGCTTCACTTCAGGTTTACTGTATCCCGTGGACCTTCTTATTGACGATGAAACACAGAAATTGAATCCGAATTTAATACAAAAGGCACAATGCCGACTTAAGTACAAGAGGACTGAAACTCTAATCTTCAATGATTTGAACCTATGCTGTGAGTCCAGTTTTAGTTTCCGATGCTTAACTTCAGGTTTACTGGATCCCTTGGACCTTCTTATTGACGATGAAACACAGAAATTGTATCCGAATTTAATACAAGAGGCACAATGCCGACATAAGTACAAGTGGACTGAAACTCTAACTTACTATGTTTTGATCCGCTGCTGTGAGTCCAGTTTTAGATTCCGATGCTTCACTTCAGGGTTACTGTATCCCTTGGATCTTCTTATTGACGATGAAACACAGAAATTGCATCCGAATTTAATACAAAAGGCACAATGCCGACTTAAGTACAAGAGGACTGAAACTCTAACTTTCTATGATTTGAACCTCTGCTGTGAGTCCACTTTTAGTTTCCGATGCTTCACTTCACATTTACTGTATCCCTTGGACCTTCTTATTGACGATGAAACACAGAAATTGCATCCGAATTTAATACAAAAGGCACAATGCCGACTTAAGTACAAGAGGACTGAAACTCTAACTTTCTATGATTTGAACCTCTGCTGTGAGTCCAGTTTCAGTTTCCGATGCTTCACTTCAGGTTTACTGTATACCTTGGACCTTCTCATTGACGATGAAACACAGAAATTGCATCCGAATTTAATACAAAAGGCACAATGCCGACTTAAGTACAAGAGGACTGAGACTCTAACTTTCTATGATTTGAACCTCTACTGTGAGTCCAGTTTCATTTTCCGATGCTTCACGTCAGGTTTACTGTATCCCTTGGACTTTCTTATTGACGATGAAACACAGAAATTGCATCCGAAATTAATGAAAAAGGCACAATGCCGACCTAAGTAAAAGAGGACTGGTACTCTAACTTTCTATGATTTGAACCCCTCCTGTGAGTCCAGTTTCAGATTCCGATGCTTAACTTCAGGTTTACTGTATCCCTTGGACCTTCATATTGACGATGAAACACAGAAATTGCATCCGAATTTAATACAAAAGGCACAATGCCGACTTAAGTACAAGAGGACTGAAACTCTAACTTTCTATGACTTGAACCACTGCTGTGAGACCAGTTTTAGATTCCGATGCTTAACTTCAGATTTACTGTATCCCTTGGACCTTCTTATTGACGATGAAACACACAAATTGGATCCGAATTTTATACAAAAGGCACAATGCCGACTAAAGTACAAGAGGACTAATACTCTAACTTTCTATGATTTGAACCCCTCCTGTGAGTCCAGTTTTAGATTCCGGTGCTTAACTTATGGTTTACTGTATCCCATGGACCTTCTTATTGACGATGAAACACAGAAATTGCATCCGAATTTTATACAAAAGGTACAATGCCGACTTAAGTACAAGAGGACTGAAACTCTAACTTTCTACGATTTGAACCTCCGCTGTGAGTCCAGTTTTAGTTTCCGACGCTTCACTTCAGGTTTACTGTATCCCTTGGATCGTCTTATTGACGATGAAACACAGATATTGCATCCGAATTTAATACAAAAGGCACAATGCCGACTTAAGTACAAGAGGACTGAATCTCTAACATTCTATGATTTGAACCTCTGCTGTGAGTCTAGTTTTAGTTTCCGATGCTTCACTTCAGGTTTACTGTGTCCCTTGGACCTTCTTATTGACGATGAAACACAGAAATTGCATCCGAATTTAATAAAAAAGGCACAATGCCGACTTAAGTACAAGAAGACTGATGCTCTAACTTTCTATGATTTGAACCCCTCCTGTGAGTCCAGTTTTAGATTCCGATGCTTAACTTCAGGTTTACTGTACCCCTTGGACCTTCTTATTGACGATGAAACACAGAAATTGCATCCCAATTTAATAAAAACGACACAATGCCGACTTAAGTACAAGGGGACTGATACTCTAACTTTCTATGATTTGAACCCCTCCTGTGAGTCCAGTTTTAGTTTCCGATGCTTCACTTCAGGTTTACTGTATCCCTTGGACCTTCTTACTGACGATGAAACACAGAAATTGCATCCGAATTTAATAAAAAGGCACAATGCCGACTTAAGTACAAGAGGACTAATACTCTATCTTTCTATGACTTGAACCTCTCCTGTGAGTCCAGCTTTAGATTCCGATGCTTAACTTCTGGTTTACTGTATCCCTTGGACCTTCCTATTGACGATGAAACACAGAAATTGCATCCGAATTTAATACAAAAGGCACAATGCCGACTTAAGTACAAGAGGACTGAAACTCTAACTTTCTATGATTTGAACCTCTGCTGTGGGTCCAGTTTTAGTTTCCGATGCTTCATTTCAGGTTTACTATGTCCCTTGGACCTTCTTATTGACGATGAAACACAGAAATTGCATCCTAATTTAATAAAAAAGGCACAATGCCGACTTAAGTACAAGAGGACTGATGCTCTAATTTTCTATGATTTGAACCCCTCCTGTGAGTCCAGTTTTAGATTCCGATGCTTAGCTTCAGGTTTACTGTATCCCTTGGACCTTCTTATTGACGATGAAACACAGAAATTGCATCCCAATTTAATAAAAACGACACAATGCCGACTTAAGTACAAGAGGACAGATACTCTAACTTTCTATGGTTTGAACCCCTCCTGTGAGTCCAGTTTTAGTTTCCGATGCTTCACTTCAGGTTTACTGTATCCCTTGGACCTTCTTACTGACGATGAAACACAGAAATTGCATCCGAATTTAATACAAAAGGCACAATGCCGACTTACGTACAAGAGGACTGAAACTCTAACTTTCAATGATTTGAACCTCTGCTGTGTGTCCAGTTTTAGTTTCCGATGCCTAACTTCAGGTTTACTGGATCCCTTGGACCTTCTTATTGACGAAGAAACACAGAAATTGTATCCGAATTTAATACAAGAGGCACAATGCCGACTTAAGTACAAGAGGACTGAAACCCTAACTTTCTATGTTTTGATCCTCTGCTGTGAGTCCAGTTTTAGATTCCAATGCTTCACTTCAGGGTTACTATATCCCTTGGACCTTCTTATTGACGATGAAACACAGAAATTGCATCCGAATTTAATACAAAAGGCACAATGCCGACTTAAGTACAAGAGGACTGAAACTCTAACTCTCTATGATTTAAACCTCTGCTGTGAGTCCAGTTTTAGTTTCCGATTCTTCACTTCACATTTACTGTATCCCTTGGACCTTCTTATTGACGATGAAACACAGAAATTGCATCCGAATTTAGTACAAAAGGCACAATGCCGACTTAAGTACAAGAGGACTGAAACTCTAACTTTCTATGATTTGAACCTCTGCTGTGAGTCCAGTTATAGCTTCCGATGCTTCACTTCAGGTTTACTGTATACCTTGGACCTTCTCATTGACGATGAAACACAGAAATTGCATCCGAATTTAATACAAAAGGCACAATGCCGACTTAAGTACAAGAGGACTGAGACTCTAACTTTCTATGATTTGAACCTCTGCTGTGAGTCCAGTTTCATTTTCCGATGCTTCACGTCAGGTTTACTGTATCCCTTGGACTTTCTTATTGACGATGAAACACAGAAATTGCATCCGAAATTAATAAAAAAGGCACAATGCCGACCTAAGTACAAGAGGACTGGTACTCTAACTTTCTATGATTTGAACCTCTCCTGTGAGTCCAGTTTTAGATTCCAATGCTTAACTTCAGGTTAACTGTATCCCTTGGACCTTCTTATTGACGATGAAACACAGAAATTGCATCCGAATTTAATACAAAAGGCACAATGCCGACTTAAGTACAAGAGGACTGAAACTCTAACTTTCTATGATTTGAACCACTGCTGTGAGACCAGTTTCAGATTCCGATGCTTAACTTGAGATTTACTGTATCCCTTGGACCTTCTTATTGACGATGAAACACACAAATTGGATCCGAATTTAATACAAAAGGCACAATGCCGACTAAAGTACAAGAGGACTAATACTCTAACTCTCTATGATTTGAACCCCTCCTGTGAGTCCAGTTTTAGATTCCGGTGCTTAACTTCTGGTTTACTGTATCCCTTGGACCTTCCTATTGACGATGAAACACAGAAATTGCATCCGAATTTAATACAAAACGCACAATGCCGACTTAAGTACAAGAGGACTGATACTCAAACTTTCTATGATTTGAACCTCTCCTGTCAGTCCAGTTTTAGATTCCGATGCTTCACTTCAAGTTTACTGTATCCCTTGGACCCTCTTATTGACGATGAAACACAGAAATTGTATCCGAATTTAATACAAAAGGCACAATGCCGACTTAACTACAAGAGCACTGAAACTCTAACTTTCTATGATTTGAACCTCTGCTGTGAGTCCAGTTTTAGTTTCCGATGCTTCACTTCAGGTTTACTGTATACTTTGGACCCTCTCATTGACGATGAAACATAGAAATTGCATCCGAATTTAATACAAAAGGCACAATGCCGACTTAAGTACAAGAGGACTGAGACTCTAACTTTCTATGATTTGAACCTCTGCTGTGAGTCCAGTTTCATTTTCCGATGCTTCACGTCAGGTTTACTGTATCCCTTGGACTTTCTTATTGACGATGAAACACAGAAATTGCATCCGAAATTAATAAAAAAGGCACAATGCCGACCTAAGTACAAGAGGACTGGTACTCTAACTTTCTATGATTTGAACCTCTCCTGTGAGTCCAGTTTTAGATTCCGATGCTTAACTTCAGGTTTACTGTATCCCTTGGACCTTCTTATTGACGATGAAACACAGAAATTGCATCCGAATTTAATACAAAAGGCACAATGCCGACTTAAGTACAAGAGGACTGAAACTCTAACTTTCTATGATTTGAACCACTGCTGTGAGACCAGTTTTAGATTCCGATGCTTAACTTCAGATTTACTGTATCCCTTGGACCTTCTTATTGACGATGAAACACACAAATTGGATCCTAAATTAATACAAAAAGCACAATGCCGACTAAAGTACAAGAGAACTAATACTCTAACTTTCTATGATTTGAACCCCTCCTGTGAGTCCAGTTTTAGATTCCGGTGCTTAACTTCTGATTTACTGTATCCCTTGGACCTTCTTATTGACGATGAAACACAGAAATTGCATCCGAATTTAATACAAAAGGCACAATGCCGACTTAAGTACAAGAGGACTGAAACTCTAACTTTCTATGATTTGAACCTCTGCTGTGAGTCTAGTTTTAGTTTCCGATGCTTCACTTCAGGTTTACTGTATCCCTTGGACCTTCTTATTGACGATGAAACACAGAAATTGCATCCGAATTTAATACAAAAGGCACAATGCCGACTTAAGTACAAGAGGACTGAAACTCTAACTTTCTATGATTTGAACCACTGCTGTGAGACCAGTTTTAGATTCCGATGCTTAACTTCAGATTTACTGTATCCCTTGGACCTTCTTATTGACAATGAAACACACAAATTGGATCCGAATTTAATACAAAAGGCACAATGCCGACTAAAGTACAAGAGGACTAATACTCTAACTTTCTATGATTTGAACCCCTCCCGTGAGTCCAGTTTTAGATTCCGGTGCTTAACTTCTGGTTTACTGTATCCCTTGGACCTTCTTATTGACGATGAAACACAGAAATTGCATCCGAATTTAATACAAAAGCCACAATGCCGACTTAAGTACAAGAGGACTGAAACTCTAACTTTCTATGATTTGAACCTCTGCTGTGAGTCCAGTTTTAGTTTCCGACGCTTCACTTCAGGTTTACTGTATCCCTTGGATCGACTTATTGACGATGAAACACAGAAATTGCATCCGAATTTAATACAAAATGCACAATGCCGACTTAAGTACAAGAGGACTGAAACTCTAACTTTCTATGATTTGAACCTCTGCTGTGAGTCTAGTTTTAGTTTCCGATGCTTCACTTCAGGTTTACTGTATCCCTTGGAACTTCTTATTGACGATGAAACACAGAAATTGCATCCCAATTTAATAAAAACGACACAATGCCGACTTAAGTACAAGAGGACAGATACTCTAACTTTCTATGGTTTGAACCCCTCCTGTGAGTCCAGTTTTAGTTTCCGATGCTTCACTTCAGGTTTACTGTATCCCTTGGACCTTCTTACTGACGATGAAACACAGAAATTGCATCCGAATTTAATAAAAAGGCACAATGCCGACTTAAGTACAAGAGGACTAATACTCTAACTTTCTATGACTTGAACCCCTCCTGTGAGTCCAGGTTTAGATTCCGATGCTTAACTTCTGGTTTACTGTATCCCTTGGACCTTCCCATTGACGATGAAACACAGAAATTGCATCCGAATTTAATACAAAAGGCACAATGCCGACTTAAGTACAAGAGGACTGATACTCTAACTTCCTATGATTTGAACCTCTCCTGTCAGTCCAGTTTTAGATTCCGATGCTTCACTTCGAGTTTACTGTATCCCTTGGACCCTCTTATTGACGATGAAACACAGAAATTGCATCCGAATTTAATACAAATGGCACAATGCCGACTTAAGCACAAGAGCACTGAAACTCTAACTTTCTATGAATTGAACCTCTGCTGTGAGTCCAGTTTTAGTTTCCGATGCTTCACTTCAGGTTTACTGTATCCCTTGGACCTTCTTATTGACAATGAAACACAGAAATTGCTTCCGAATTTAATACAAAAGGCACAATGCCGACTTAAGTACAAGAGGACAGATACTCTAACTTTCTATGGTTTGAACCCCTCCTGTGAGTCCAGTTTTAGATTCCGATGCTTAACTTCAGGTTTACTGTACCCCTTGGACCTTCTTATTGACGATGAAACACAGAAATTGCATCCCAATTTAATAAAAACGACACAATGCCGACTTAAGTACAAGGGGACTGATACTCTAACTTTCTATGATTTGAACCCCTCCTGTGAGTCCAGTTTTAGTTTCCGATGCTTCACTTCAGGTTTACTGTATCCCTTGGACCTTCTTACTGACGATGAAACACAGAAATTGCATCCGAATTTAATAAAAAGGCACAATGCCGACTTAAGTACAAGAGGACTAATACTCTATCTTTCTATGACTTGAACCCCTCCTGTGAGTCCAGCTTTAGATTCCGATGCTTAACTTCTGGTTTACTGTATCCCTTGGACCTTCCTATTGACGATGAAACACAGAAATTGCATCCGAATTTAATACAAAAGGCACAATGCCGACTTAAGTACAAGAGGACTGAAACTCTAACTTTCTATGATTTGAACCTCTGCTGTGAGTCCAGTTTTAGTTTCCGATGCTTCATTTCAGGTTTACTGTGTCCCTTGGACCTTCTTATTGGCGATGAAACACAGAAATTGCATCCTAATTTAATAAAAAAGGCACAATGCCGACTTAAGTACAAGAGGACTGATGCTCTAATTTTCTATGATTTGAACCCCTCCTGTGAGTCCAGTTTTAGATTCCGATGCTTAACTTCAGGTTTACTGTATCCCTTGGACCTTCTTATTGACGATGAAACACACAAATTGCATCCCAATTTAATAAAAACGACACAATGCCGACTTAAGTACAAGAGGACAGATACTCTAACTTTCTATGGTTTGAACCCCTCCTGTGAGTCCAGTTTTAGTTTCCGATGCTTCACTTCAGGTTTACTGTATCCCTTGGACCTTCTTACTGACGATGAAACACAGAAATTGCATCCGAATTTAATACAAAAGGCACAATGCCGACTTACGTACAAGAGGACTGAAACTCTAACTTTCAATGATTTGAACCTCTGCTGTGTGTCCAGTTTTAGTTTCCGATGCCTAACTTCAGGTTTACTGGATCCCTTGGACCTTCTTATTGACGAAGAAACACAGAAATTGTATCCGAATTTAATACAAGAGGCACAATGCCGACTTAAGTACAAGAGGACTGAAACCCTAACTTTCTATGTTTTGATCCTCTGCTGTGAGTCCAGTTTTAGATTCCAATGCTTCACTTCAGGGTTACTATATCCCTTGGACCTTCTTATTGACGATGAAACACAGAAATTGCATCCGAATTTAATACAAAAGGCACAATGCCGACTTAAGTACAAGAGGACTGAAACTCTAGCTCTCTATGATTTAAACCTCTGCTGTGAGTAAAGTTTTAGTTTCCGATGCTTCACTTCACATTTACTGTATCCCTTGGACCTTCTTATTGACGATGAAACACAGAAATTGCATCCGAATTTAGTACAAAAGGCACAATGCCGACTTAAGTACAAGATAACTGAAACTCTAACTTTCTATGATTTGAACCTCTGCTGTGAGTCCAGTTTTAGCTTCCGATGCTTCACTTCAGGTTTACTGTATACCTTGGACCTTCTCATTGACGATGAAACACAGAAATTGCATCCGAATTTAATACAAAAGGCACAATGCCGACTTAAGTACAAGAGGACTGAGACTCTAACTTTCTATGATTTGAACCTCTGCTGTGAGTCCAGTTTCATTTTCCGATGCTTCACGTCAGGTTTACTGTATCCCTTGGACTTTCTTATTGACGATGAAACACAGAAATTGCATCCGAAATTAATAAAAAAGGCACAATGCCGACCTAAGTACAAGAGGACTGGTACTCTAACTTTCAATGATTTGAACCTCTCCTGTGAGTCCAGTTTTAGATTCCAATGCTTAACTTCAGGTTTACTGTATCCCTTGGACCTTCTTATTGACGATGAAACACAGAAATTGCATCCGAATTTAATACAAAAGGCACAATGCCGACTCAAGTACAAGAGGACTGAAACTCTAACTTTCTATGATTTGAACCACTGCTGTGAGACCAGTTTTAGATTCCGATGCTTAACTTGAGATTTACTGTATCCCTTGGACCTTCTTATTGACGATGAAACACACAAATTGGATCCTAAATTAATACAAAAAGCACAATGCCGACTAAAGTACAAGAGGACTAATACTCTAACTTTCTATGATTTGAACCCCTCCTGTGAGTCCAGTTTTAGATTCCGGTGCTTAACTTCTGGTTTACTGTATCCCTTAGACCTTCTTATTGACGATGAAACACAGAAATTGCATCCGAATTTAATACAAAAGGCACAATGCCGACTTAAGTACAAGAGGACTGAAAATCTAACTTTCTATGAATTGAACCTCTGCTGTGAGTCCAGTTTTAGTTTCCGACGCTTCACTTCAGGTTTACTGTATCCCTTGGATCGTCTTATTGACGATGAAACACAGAAATTGCATCCGAATTTAATACAAAAGGCACAATGCCGACTTAAGTACAAGAGGACTGAAACTCTAACTTTCTATGATTTGAACCTCTGCTGTGAGTCTAGTTTTAGTTTCCGATGCTTCACTTCAGGTTTACTGTATCCCTTGGACCTTCTTATTGACGATGAAACACAGAAATTGCATCCGAATTTAATACAAAAGGCACAATGCCGACTTAAGTACAAGAGGACTGAAACTCTAACTTTCTATGATTTGAACCACTGCTGTGAGACCAGTTTTAGATTCCGATGCTTAACTTCAGATTTACTGTATCCCTTGGACCTTCTTATTGACAATGAAACACACAAATTGGATCCGAATTTAATACAAAAGGCACAATGCCGACTAAAGTACAAGAGGACTAATACTCTAACTTTCTATGATTTGAACCCCTCCTGTGAGTCCAGTTTTAGATTCCGGTGCTTAACTTCTGGTTTACTGTATCCCTTGGACCTTCTTATTGACGATGAAACACAGAAATTGCATCCGAATTTAATACAAAAGCCACAATGCCGACTTAAGTACAAGAGGACTGAAACTCTAACTTTCTATGATTTGAACCTCTGCTGTGAGTCCAGTTTTAGTTTCCGACGCTTCACTTCAGGTTTACTGTATCCCTTGGATCGACTTATTGACGATGAAACACAGAAATTGCATCCGAATTTAATACAAAAGGCACAATGCCGACTTAAGTACAAGAGGACTGAAACTCTAACTTTCTATGATTTGAACCTCTGCTGTGAGTCTAGTTTTAGTTTCCGATGCTTTACTTCAGGTTTACTGTATCCCTTGGAACTTCTTATTGACGATGAAACACAGAAATTGCATCCCAATTTAATAAAAACGACACAATCCCGACTTAAGTACAAGAGGACAGATACTCTAACTTTCTATGGTTTGAACCCCTCCTGTGAGTCCAGTTGTAGTTTCCGATGCTTCACTTCAGGTTTACTGTATCCCTTGGACCTTCTTACTGACGATGAAACACAGAAATTGCATCCGAATTTAATAAAAAGGCACAATGCCGACTTAAGTACAAGAGGACTAATACTCTAACTTTCTATGACTTGAACCCCTCCTGTGAGTCCAGGTTTAGATTCCGATGCTTAACTTCTGGTTTACTGTATCCCTTGGACCTTCCTATTGACGATGAAACACAGAAATTGCATCCGAATTTAATACAAAAGGCACAATGCCGACTTAAGTACAAGAGGACTGATACTCTAACTTCCTATGATTTGAACCTCTCCTGTCAGTCCAGTTTTAGATTCCGATGCTTCACTTCGAGTTTACTGTATCCCTTGGACCCTCTTATTGACGATGAAACACAGAAATTGCATCCGAATTTAATACAAAAGGCACAATGCCGACTTAAGCACAAGAGCACTGAAACTCTAACTTTCTATGATTTGAACCTCTGCTGTGAGTCCAGTTTTAGTTTCCGATGCTTCACTTCAGGTTTACTGTATCCCTTGGATCGTCTTATTGAAAATGAAACACAGAAATTGCTTCCGAATTTAATACAAAAGGCACAATGCCGACTTACGTACAAGAGGACTGAAACTCTAACTTTCAATGATTTGAACCTCTGCTGTGTGTCCAGTTTTAGTTTCCGATGCCTAACTTCAGGTTTACTGTATCCCTTGGACCTTCTTATTGACGAAGAAACACAGAAATTGTATCCGAATTTAATACAAGAGGCACAATGCCGACTTAAGTACAAAAATACTGAAACCCTAACTTTCTATGTTTTGATCCTCTGCTGTGAGTCCAGTTTTAGATTCCAATGCTTCACTTCAGGGTTACTGTATCCCTTGGACCTTCGTATTGACGATGAAACACAGAAATTGCATCCGAATTTAATACAAAAGGCACAATGCCGACTTAAGTACAAGAGGACTGAAACTCTAACTCTCTATGATTTGAACCTCTGCTGTGAGTCCAGTTTTAGTTTCCGATGCTTCACTTCACATTTACTGTATCCCTTGGACCTTCTTATTGACGATGAAACACAGAAATTGCATCCGAATTTAATACAAAAGGCACAATGCCGACTTAAGTACAAGAGGACTGAAACTCTAACTTTCTATGATTTGAACCTCTGCTGTGAGTCCAGTTTTAGCTTCCGATGCTTCACTTCAGGTTTACTGTATACCTTGGACCTTCTCATTGACGATGAAACACAGAAATTGCATCCGAATTTAATACAAAAGGCACAATGCCGACTTAAGTACAAGAAGACTGAGACTCTAACTTTCTATGATTTGAACCACTGCTGTGAGTCCAGTTTCATTTTCCGATGCTTCACGTCAGGTTTACTGTATCCCTTGGACTTTCTTACTGACGATGAAACACAGAAATTGCATCCGAAATTAATAAAAAAGGCACAAGGCCGGCCTAAGTACAAGAGGACTGGTACTCTAACTTTCTATGATTTGAACCTATCCTGTGAGTCCAGTTTTAGATTCCAATGCTTAACTTCAGGTTTACTGTATCCCTTGGACCTTGTTATTGACGATGAAACACAGAAATTGCATCCGAATTTAATACAAAATGCACAATGCCGACTTAAGTACAAGAGGACTGAAACTCTAACTTTCTATGATTTGAACCACTGCTGTGAGACCAGTTTTAGATTCCGATGCTTAACTTGAGATTTACTGTATCCATTGGACCTTCTTATTGACGATGAAACACACAAATTGGATCCGAATTTAATACAAAAGGCACAATGCCGACTAAAGTACAAGAGGACTAATACTCTAACTCTCTATGATTTGAACCCCTCCTGTGAGTCCAGTTTTAGATTCCGGTGCTTAACTTCTGGTTTACTGTATCCCTTGGAACTTCCTATTGACGATGAAACACAGAAATTGCATCCGAATTTAATACAAAACGCACAATGCCGACTTAAGTACAAGAGGACTGATACTCTAACTTTCTATGATTTGAACCTCTCCTGTCAGTCCAGTTTTAGATTCCGATGCTTCACTTCAAGTTTACTGTATCCCTTGGACCCTCTTATTGACGATGAAACACAGAAATTGCATCCGAATTTAATACAAAAGGCACAATGCCGACTTAACTACAAGAGCACTGAAACTCTAACTTTCTATGATTTGAACCTCTGCTCTGAGTCCAGTTTTAGTTTCCGATGCTTCACTTCAGGTTTACTGTATCCCTTGGACCTTCTTATTGACGATGAAACAGAGAAATTGCTTCCGAATTTAATACAAAAGGCACAATGCCGACTTACGTACAAGAGGACTGAAACTCTAACTTTCAATGATTTGAACCTCTGCTGTGTGTCCAGTTTTAGTTTCCGATGCTTAACTTCAGGTTTACTGGATCCCTTGGACCTTCTTATTGACGAAGAAACACAGAAATTGTATCCGAATTTAATACAAGAGGCACAACGCCGACTTAAGTACAAGAGGCCTGAAACCCTAACATTCTATGATTAGATCCTCTGCTGTGAGTCCAGTTTTAGATTCCGATGCTTCACTTCAGGGTTACTGTATCCCTTGGACCTTCTTATTGACGATGAAACACACAAAAATTGCATCCTAATTTAATACAACCGACTTAAGTACAAGAGGACTGAAACTCTAACTCTCTATGATTTGAACCTCTGCTGTGAGTCCAGTTTTAGTTTCCGATGCTTCACTTCACATTTACTGTATCCCTTGGACCTTCTTATTGACGATGAAACACAGAAATTGCATCCGAATTTAGTACAAAAGGCACAATGCCGACTTAAGTACAAGAGGACTGAAACTCTAACTTTCTATGATTTGAACCTCTGCTGTGAGTCCAGTTTTAGTTTCCGATGCTTCACTTCAGGTTTACTGTATACCTTGGACCCTCTCATTGACGATGAAACATAGAAATTGCATCCGAATTTAATACAAAAGGCACAATGCCGACTTAAGTACAAGAGGACTGAGACTCTAACTTTCTATGATTTGAACCTCTGCTGTGAGTCCAGTTTCATTTTCCGATGCTTCACGTCAGGTTTACTGTATCCCTTGGACTTTCTTATTGACGATGAAACACAGAAATTGCATCCAAAATTAATAGAAAAGGCACAATGCCGACCTAAGTACAAGACGACTGGTACTCTAACTTTCTATGATTTGAACCTCTCCTGTGAGTCCAGTTTTAGATTCCGATGCTTAACTTCAGGTTTACTGTATCCCTTAGACCTTCTTATTGACGATGAAACACAGAAATTGCATCCGAATTTAATACAAAAGGCACAATGCCGACTTAAGTACAAGAGGACTGAAACTCTTACTTTCTATGATTTGAACCACTGCTGTGAGACCAGTTTTGGATTCCGATGCTTAACTTCAGATTTACTGTATCCCTTGGACCATCTTATTGACGATGAAACACACAAATTGGATCCTAAATTAATACAAAAAGCACAATGCCGGCTAAAGTACAAGAGGACTAATACTCTAACTTTCTATGATTTGAACTCCTCCTGTGAGTCCAGTTTTAGATTCCGGTGCTTAACTTCTGGTTTACTGTATCCCTTGGACCTTCTTATTGACGATGAAACACAGAAATTGCATCCGAATTTAATACAAAAGGCACAAAGCCGACGTAAGTACAAGAGGACTGAAAATCTAACTTTCTATGATTTGAACCTCTGCTGTGAGTCCAGTTTTAGTTTCCAACGCTTCACTTCAGGTTTACTGTATCCCTTGGATAGTCTTATTGACGATGAAACACAGAAATTGCATCCGAATTTAATACAAAAGGCACAATGCCGACTTAAGTACAAGAGGACTGAAACTCTAACTTTCTATGATTTGAACCTCTGCTGTGAGTCTAGTTTTAGTTTCCGATGCTTCACTTCAGGTTTACTGTATCCCTTGGACCTTCTTATTGACGATGAAACACAGAAATTGCATCCGAATTTAATACAAAAGGCACAATGCCGACTTAAGTACAAAAGGACTGAAACTCTAACTTTCTATGATTTGAACCACTGCTGTGAGACCAGTTTTAGATTCCGATGCTTAACTTCAGATTTACTGTATCCCTTGGACCTTCTTATTGACAATGAAACACACAAATTGGATCCGAATTTAATACAAAAGGCACAATGCCGACTAAAGTACAAGAGGACTAATACTCTAACTTTCTATGATTTGAACCCCTCCTGTGAGTCCAGTTTTAGATTCCGGTGCTTAACTTCTGGTTTACTGTATCCCTTGGACCTTCTTATTGACGATGAAACACAGAAATTGCATCCGAAATTAATACAAAAGGCACAATGCCGACTTAAGTACAAGAGGACTGAGACTCTAACTTTCTATGATTTGAACCTCTGCTGTGAGTCCAGTTTTAGTTTCCGACGCTTCACTTCAGGTTTACTGTATCCCTTGGATCGACTTATTGACGATGAAACACAGAAATTGCATCCGAATTTAATACAAAAGGCACAATGCCGACTTAAGTACAAGAGGACTGAAACTCTAACTTTCTATGATTTGAACCTCTGCTGTGAGTCTAGTTTTAGTTTCCGATGCTTCACTTCAGGTTTACTGTATCCCTTGGACCTTCTTATTGACGATGAAACACAGAAATTGCATCCGAATTTAATACAAAAGGCACAATGCCGACCTAAGTACAAGAGGACGGAAACTGTAACTTTCGATGAATTGAACCTCTGCTGTGAGTTCAGTTTAAGTTTCCGGTGCTTCACTTCAGGTTTACTGTATCCCTTGGACCTTCTTATTGACGATGAAACACAGAAACTGCATCCGAATTTAACACAAAAGGCACAATGCCGACTTAAGTACAAGAGGACTGATACTCTAACTTTCTATGATTTTAACCTCTGCTGTGAGTCCAGTTTTAGTTTCCGATGCTTCACTTCAGGTTTACTGTATCCCTTGGACCTTCTTATTGACGATGAAACACAGAAATTGCATCCGATTTTAATATAAAGGGCACAATGCAGACTTAAGTACAAGAGGACTGATACTCTAACTTTCTATGATTTGAACCCCTCCTGTGAGTCCAGTTTTAAATTCCGATGCTTAACTTCAGGTTTACTGTATCCCTTGGACCTCCTTATTGACGATGAAACACAGAAATTGCATCCGAATTTAATAAAAACGACACAATGCCGACTTAACTACAAGAGGACTGATACTCTAACTTTCTATGATTTGAACCCATCCTGTGAGTCCAGTTTTAGTTTCCGATGCTTCACTTCAGTTTTACTGTATCCCTTGGACCTTCTTACTGACGATGAAACATAGAAATTGCATCCGAATTTAATAAAAAAGGCACAATGCCAACTTAAGTACAAGAGGACTGATACTCTAACTTTCTATGATTTGAACCCCTCCTGTGAGTCCAGTTTTAGATTCCGATGCTTAACTTCTGGTTAGCTGTATCCCTTGACCTTCTTATTGACGATGAAACACAGAAATTGCATCCGAATTTAATAGAAAAGGCACAATGCCGACTTAAGTACAAGAGGACTGATACTCTAACTTTCTATGATTTGAACCTCTCCTGTGAGCCCAGTTTTAGATTCCGATGCTTCACTTCGGGTTTACTGTATTCCTTGGACCCTCTTATTGACGATGAAACACAGAAATTGCGTCCGAATTTAATACAAAAGGCACAATGCCGACTAAGGTGCAAGAGGACTGAATCTCTAACTTTCTATTATTTGAACCTCTGCTGTGAGTCCAGTTTTAGTTTCCGGTGCTTCACTTAAGGTTTACTGTATCCCTTGGACCTTCTTATTGACGATGAAACACAGAAATTGCATTCGAATTTAATACAAAAGGCACAATGCCGACTTACTTACAAGAGGACTGAAACTCTAACTTCCTATGATTTGAACCTCTGCTGTGAGTCCAGTTTTAGTTTCTGATGCTTAACTTCAGGTTTACTGTATCCCTTGGACCTTCTTATTGACGATGAAACACAGAAATTGCATCTGAATTTAATACAAAAGGCACAATGCCGACTTAAGTTCAAGAGGACTGAAACTCTAACTTTCTATGATTTGAACCTCTCCTGTTAGTATAGTTTTAAATTCCGATGCTTCACTTCAGGTTTACCGTATCCCTTGGACCCTCTTATTGACGATGAAACTCAGAAATTGCATCCGAATTTAATACAAAAGGCACAATGCCGACTTAAGTACAAGAGGACTGAAACTTTAACTTTCTATGATTTGAACCTCTGCTGTGAGTCCAGTTTAAGTTTCCGATGCTTCACTTCAGGTTTACTGTATCCCTTGGACCTTCATATTGAGGATGAAACACAGATATTGCATCCGAATTTAATACAAAAGGCACAATGCCGACATAAGTACAAGAGGACTGATACTCTAACTTTCTATGATTCGAACCTCTGCTGTGAGTCCAGTTTTAGTTTCCGATGCTTCAGTTCAGGTTTTCTGTATCGCTTGGACCTTCTTATTGACGATGAAACACAGAAATTGCATCCGAATTTAATATAAAAGTCACAATGCCGACTTAAGTACAAGAGGACTGATACTCTAACTTTCTATGATTTGAACCCCTCCTGTGAGTCCAGTTTTAGTTTCCGATGCTTCACTTCAGGTTTACTGTATCCCTTTTACCTTCTTACTGACGATGAAAGACGAAAATTGCATCCGAATTTAATAGAGAAGGCACAATGCCGACTTAAGTACAAGAGGACTGATACTCTAGCTTTCGATGATTTGAACCTGTCCTGTGAGTCCAGTTTTAGATTCCGATGCTTCACTTCGGGCTTACTGTATCCCTTGGACCCTCTTATTGACTATGAAACACAGAAATTGCATCCGAATTTAATACAAAAGGCACAATGCCGACTTAAGAGCAAGAGGACTGAATCTCTAACTTTCTATGATTTGAACCTCTGCTGTGAGTCCAGTTTTAGTTTCCGATGCTTCACTTAAGGTTTACTGTATCCCTTGGACGTTCTTATTGACGATGAAACACAGAAATTTTATCCGAATTTAATAAAAAAGGCACAATGACGACTTAAGTACAAGAGGACTGAAACTCTAACTTTCTATGATTTGAACCTCTGCTGTGAGTCCAGTTTTAGCTTCTGATGCTTCACTTTAGGTTTACTGTATCCCTGGGACCTTCTTATTGACGATGAAAGACAGAAATTGCATCTGACTTTAATAAAAAAAGCACAATTACGACTTAAGTACAAGAGGACAGATACTCTAACTTTCTATGATTTGAACCCCTCCTGTGAGTCTAGTTTTAGATTCCGATGCTTAACTTATGGTTTACTGTATCCCTTGGACCTTCTTATTGACGATGAAACACAGAAATTGCATCCGAATTTAATAAAAAAGCACAATGCCGTCTTAAGTACAAGAGGACTGATACTCTAACTTTCTATGATTTGAACCCCTCCTGTGAGTCCAGTTTTAGATTCCGATGCTTAACCTCAGGTTTACTGTATCCCTTGGACATTCTTAGTGTCGATGAAACACAGAAATTGCATCCGAATTTAATACAAAAGGCACAATGCCGACTTAAGTACAAGAGGACTGATACTCTAACTTTCGATGATTTGATCCTCTCCTGTGAGTCCAGTTTTAGATTCCGATGCTTCACTTCAGGTTTCCTGTATCCCTTGGACCCTCTTATTGACGATGAAACACAGAAATTTCATCCGAATTTAATACAAAAGGCACAATGCCGACTTAAGTACAAGAGGACTGACACTCTAACTTTCTGTGATTTGAACCTCTGCTGTGAGTCCAGTTTTAGTTTCCGATGCTTCACTTCAGGTATACTGTATCCCTTGGACCTTCTTATTGACGATGAAACATAGAAATTGCATCCGAAGTTAATACAAACGGCACAATGCCGACTTAAGTAGAAGAGGACAGAAACTCTAACTTTCTATGATTTGAAACTCTGCTGTGAGTCCAGTTTTAGTTTCCGATGCTTCACTTCAGGTTTACTGTATCCCTTGGACCTTCTTATTGACGATGAAACACAGAAATTGCATCCGAAATTAATAAAAAAGGCACAATGCCGACTTAAGTACAAGAGGACTGATACTCTAACTTTCTATGATTTGAACCCCTCCTGTGAGTCTAGTTTCAGATTCCGATGCTTAACTTCAGGTTTACTGTATCCCTTGGACCTTCTTATTGACGATGAAAAACAGAAATTGCATCCGAATTTAATACAAAAGGCACAATGCCGACTTAAGTACAAGAGGACTGAAACTCTAACTTTCTATGATTAGAACCTCTGCTGTGAGTCCAGTTTTAGTTTCCGATGCTTCACTTCAGGTTTACTGTATCCCTTTTACCTTCTTACTGACGATGAAACACAGAAATGGCATCCCAATTTTATAAGAAAGGCACAACGCCGACTTAAGTACAAGAGGACTGATACTCTAACTTTCTATGATTTGAACCACTCCTGTGAGTCCAGTTTTAGATTCCGATGCTTAACTTCTGGTTTACTGTATCCCTTGGACCTTCTTATTGACGATGAAACACAAAAATTGCATCCGAATTTAATAGGGAAGGCACAATGCCGACTTAAGTACAAGAGGACTGATACTCTAACTTTCTATGATTTGAACCTCACCTGTGAGTCCAGTTTTAGATTCCGATGCTTCACTTCGGGTTTACTGTATCCCTTGGACGTTCTTATTGACGATGAAACACAGAAATTGTATCCGAATTTTATAAAAAAGGCACAATGACGACTTAAGTACAAGAGGACTGAAACTCTAACTTTCTATGATTTGAACCTCTGCTGTGAGTCCAGTTTTAGTTTCCGATGCTTCACTTTAGGTTTACTGTATACCTGGGACCTACTTATTGACGATGAAAGACAGAAATTGCATCTGACTTTAATAAAAAAGGCACAATTACGACTTAAGTACAAGAGGACAGATACTCTAACTTTCTATGATTTGAACCCCTCCTGTGAGTCCAGTTTTAGATTCCGATGCTTAACTTATGTTTTGCTGTATCCCTTGGACCTTCTTATTGACGATGAAACACAGAAATTGCATCCGAATTTAATAAAAAAAGGCACAATGACGACTAAAGAACAAGAGGACTGATACTCTAACTTTCTATGATTTGAGCCCCTCCTGTGAGTCCAGTTTTAGATTCCAATGCTTAACTTCAGGATTACTGTATCCCTTGGGCCTTCTTAGTGTCGATGAAACACAGAAATTGCATCCGAATTTAATACAAAAGGCACAATGCCGACTTAAGTACAAGAGGACTGATACTCTAACTTTCGATGATTTGATCCTCTCCTGCGAGTCCAGTTTTAGATTCCGATGCTTCACTTCAGGTTTACTGTATCCCTTGGACCCTCTTGTTGACGATGAAACACAGAAATTTCATCCGAATTTAATACAAAAGTCACAATGCCGACTTAAGTACAAGAGGACTGAAACTCTAACTTTCTGTGATTTGAACCTCTGCGGTGAGTCCAGTTTTAGTTTCCGATGCTTCACTTCAGGTATACTGTATCCCTTGGACCTTCTTATTGACGATGAAACATAGAAATTGCAGCCGAAGTTAATACAAAAGGCACAATGCCGACTTAAGTAGAAGAGGACAGAAACTCTAACTTTCTATGATTTGAAACTCTGCTGTGAGTCCAGTTTTAGTTTCCGATGCTTCACTTCAGGTATACTGTATCCCTTGGACCTTCTTATTGACGATGAAACACAGAAACTGCATCCGAAATTAATAAAAAAGGCACAATGCCGACTTAAGTACAAGAGGACTGATACTCTAACTTTCTATGATTTGAACCCCTCCCGTGAGTCTAGTTTTAGATTCCGATGCTTAACTTCCGGTTTACTGTATCCCTTGGACCTTCTTATTGACGATGAAACACAGAAATTGCATCCGAATTTAATACAAAAGGCGCAATGCCGACTTAAGTACAAGAGGACTGAAACTCTAACTTTCTATGATTTGAACCTCTGCTGTGAGTCCAGTTTTAGTTTCCGATGCTTCACTTCAGGTTTACTGTATCCCTTTTACCTTCTTACTGACGATGAAACACAGAAATGGCATCCGAATTTAATAAGAAAGGCACAATGCCGACTTCAGTACAAGAGGACTGATACTCTAACTTTCTATGATTTGAACCACTCCTGTGAGTCCAGTTTTAGATTCCGATGCTTAAATTCTGGTTTACTGTATCCCTTGGACCTTCTTATTGACGATGAAACACAAAAATTGCATCCGAATTTAATAGAGAAGGCACAATGCCGACTTAAGTACAAGAGAACTGATACTCTAACTTTCTATGATTTGAACCTCTCCTGTGAGTCCAGTTTTAGATTCCGATGCTTCACTTCGGGTTTACTGTATCCCTTGGACCCTCTTATTGACGATGAAACACAGAAATTGCATCCGAATTTAATACAAAAGGCACAATACCGACTTAAGAGCAAGAGGACTGAAACTCTAACTTTCTATGATTTGAACCTCTGCTGTGAGTCCAGTTTTAGTTTGCGATGCTTCACTTAAGGTTTACTGTATCCCTTGGACGTTCTTATTGACGATGAAACACAGAAATTGTATCCGAATTTAATAAAAAAGGCACAATGACGACTTAAGTACAAGAGGACTGAAACTCTAACTTTCTATGATTTGAACCTCTGCTGTGAGTCCAGTTTTAGTTTCCGATGCTTCACTTTAGGTTTACTGTATCCCTGGGACTTTCTTATTGACGATGAAAGACAGAAATTGCATCTGACTTTAATAAAAAAGGCACAATTACGACTTAAGTACAAGAGGACAGATACTCTAACTTTCTATGATTTGAACCCCTCCTCTGAGTCCAGTTTTAGATTCCGATGCTTAACTTATGTTTTGCTGTATCCCTTGGACCTTCTTATTGACGATGAAACATAGAAATTGCATCCGAAGTTAATACAAAAGGCACAATGCCGACTTAAGAAGAAGAGGACAGAAACTCTAACTTTCTATGATTTGAAACTCTGGTGTGAGTCCAGTTTTAGTTTCCGATGCTTCACTTCAGGTTTACTGTATCCCTTGGACCTTCTTATTGGCTATGAAACACAGAAATTGCATCCGAAATTAATAAAAAAGGCACAATGCCGACTTAAGTACAAGAGGACTGATACTCTAACTTTCTATGATTTGAACCCCTCCTGTGAGTCTAGTTTTAGATTCCGATGCTTAACTTCAGGTTTAGTGTATCCCTTGGACCTTCTTATTGACGATGAAACACAGAAACTGCATCCGAATTTAATACAAAAGGCACAATGCCGACTTAAGTACAAGAGGACTGAAACTCTAGCTTTCTACGATTTGAACCTCTGCTGTGAGACCAGTTTTAGTTTCCGATGCTTAACTTCAGGTTAACTGTATCCCATGGACTTTCTCATAGACGATGAAACACAGAAATTGCATCCGAATTTAATACAAAAGGCACAATGCCGACTTAAATACAAGAGGTCTGATACTCTAACTTTCTATGATTTGAGCCCCTCCTGTGAGTCCAGTTTTAGATTCCGATGCTTAACTTCTGGTTTTACTGTATGCCTTGGACCCTCTTATTGACGATGAAACACAGAAATTGCATCTGAATTTAATACAAAAGGCACAATGCCGGCTTAAGTACAAGAGGACTGAAACGCTAACTTTCTATGATTTGAACCTCTGCTGTGAGTCCAGTTTTAGTTTCCGAAGCTTCACCTCAGGTTTACTGTATCCCCTGGACCTTCTTATTGACGATGAAACACAGAAATTGCTTCCGAATTTAATACAAAATGCACAATGCCGACTTACGTACAAGAGGACTGAAACTCTAACTTTCTATGTTTTGAACCTCTGCTGTGAGTCCAGTTTTAGTTTCCGATGCTTCACTTCAGGTTTACTGCATCCCTTGGACCTTCTTATTGACGATGAAACACAGAAATTGCATCCGAATTTAATACAAAGGACACAATGCCGACTTATGTACAAGAGGACTGAAACTCTAACTTTCTATGATTTGAACCTCTGCTGTGAGTCCAGTTCTAGTTTCCGATGCTTCACGTCACATTTACTGTATCCCTGGGACCTTCTTATTGACGATGAAACACAGAAATTGCATCCGAATTTAATAAAATAGGCACAATGCCCACTTAAGTACAAGAGGACTGATACTCTAACATTCTATGTTTTGAACCCCTCCTGTTGAGTCCAGTTTTAGATTCCGATGCTTAACTTCAGGTTTACTGTATCCCTTGGACCTTCTTATTGTCGATGAAACACAGAAATTGCATCCGAATTTAATAAAAGACGCACAATGCCGACTTAAGTACAAGACGACTGATAGTCTAACTTTCTATGATTTGATCCCCTCCTGTGAGTCCAGTTGTAGATTCCGATGCTTAACTTCTGGTTTACTGTATCCCTTGGACCTTCTTATTGGCGATGAAACACAGAAATTGCATCCGAATTTAATACAAAAGGCACAATGCCGACATAAGTACAAGAGTACTGAAACTCTAACTTTCTATGATTTGAACCTCTGCTGTGAGTCCAGTTTTAGTTTCCGATGCTTCACTTCAGGTTTACTGTATTCCTTGGACCTTCTTATTGACGATGAAACACAGAAATTGCATCCGAATTTAGTACAAAAGGCACAATGCCGACTTAAGTACAAGAGGACTGAAACTCTAACTTTCTATGATTTGAACCTCTGCCGTGAGTCCAGTTTTAGTCTCCGATGCTTCACTTCAGGTTTACTGTATCCCTTGGACCTTCTTATTGACGATGAAACACAGAAATTGCATCCGAATTTAATACAAAAGGCACAATGCCGACTTAAGTAAAAGAGGACTGATACCCTAACTTTCTATGATTTGAACCTCTCCTGTGAGTCCAGTTTTAGATTCCGATGCTTCACTTCGGGTTTCCTGTATCCCTTGGACCCTCTTATTGACGATGAAACACAGAAATTGCATCCGAATTTAATACAAAAGGCACAATGCCGACTTAAGTACACGAGGTCTGATACTCTAACTTTCTATGATTTGATCCTCTGCTGTGAGTCCAGTTTTAGTTTCCGATGCTTCACTTCAGGTTTACTGTATCCCTTGGACCTTCTTATTGATGATGAATCACAGATATTGCATCCGAATTTAGTAAAAAAGGCACAATGCCGACTTAAGTACAAGAGGACTGATACTCTAACTTTCTATGATTTGAACCCCTCCTGTGAGTCCAGTTTTAGATTCCGATGCTTAACTTCAGGTTTACTGTATCCCTTGGACCTTCTTATTGACGATGAAACACAGAAATTGCATCCCAATTTAATAAAAACGACACAATGACGACTTAAGTGCAAGAGGACTGATACTCTAACTTTCTATGATTTGAACCCCTCCTGTGAGTCCAGTTATAGTTTTCCGATGCTTCACTTAAGGTTTACTGTATCCCTTGGACCTTCTTATTGACGAAGAGACACAGAAATTCCATCCGAATTTAATAAAAAAAGGCACAATGCCGACTTGAGTACAAGAGGACTGATACTCTAACTTTCTATGATTTGAACCCCTCCTGTGAGTCCAGTTTTAGATTCCGATGCTTAACTTCAGGTTTACTGTATCCCTTGGACCTTCTTATTGACGATGAAACACAGAAATTGCTTCCGAATTTAATACAAAATGCACAATGCCGACTTAAGTACAAGAGGACTGATACTCTAACTTTCTATGATTTGAACCTCTCCTGTGAGTCCAGTTTTAGTTTCCGATGCTTCACTTAAGGTTTGCTGTTTCCCTTGGACCTTCTTATTGACGATGAAACACAGAAATTGCATCCGAAATTAATACAAAAGGCACAATGCCGACTTAAGTACAAGAGGACTGAAACTCTAACTTTCTATGATTTGAATCTCTGCTGTGAGTCCACTTTTAGTTTCCGATGCTTCACTTCACATTTACTGTATCCCTGGGACTTTCTTATTGACGATGAAACACAGAAATTGCATCCGAAATTAATAAAAAGGGCACAATGCCGACTTAAGTACAAGAGGACTGATACTCTAACATTCTATGATTTGAACCCATCCTGTTGAGTCCAGTTTTAGATTCCGATGCTTAACTTCAGGTTTACTGTATCCCTTGGACCTTCTTATTGACGATGAAACACAGATATTGCATCCGAATTTAATAAAAACCGCACAATGCCGACTTAAGTACAAGAGGACTGAAACTCTAACTTTCTATGATTTGAACCTCTGCTGTGAGCCCAATTTTAGTTTCCGATGCTTCATTTCACGATTACTGTATCCCTTGGACCTTCTTATTGACGATGAAACACAAAAATTGCATCCGAATTTAATACAAAAGGCACAATGCCGACCTAAGTACAAGAGGACTGATACTCTAACATTCTATGATTTGAACTCCTCCTGTTGAGTCCAGTTTTAGATTCCGATGCTTAACTTCAGGTTTACTGTATCCCTTGGACCTTCTTATTGTCGATGAAACACAGAAATTGCATCCGAATTTAATAAAAGACGCACAATGCCGACTTATGTACAAGAGGACTGATACTCTAACTTTCTATGATTTGATCCCCTCCTGTGAGTCCAGTTGTAGAGTCCGATGCTTAACTTCTGGTTTACTGTGTCCCTTGGACCTTCTTATTGGCGATGAAACACAGAAATTGCATCCGAATTTAATACAAAAGGCACAATGCTGACTTAAGTACAAGAGGACTGAAACTCTAACCTTCTATGATTTGAACCTCTGCTGTGAGTCCAGTTTTAGTCTCCGATGCTTCACTTCAGGTTTACTGTATCCCTTGGACCTTCTTATTGACGATGAAACACAAAAATTGCATCCGAATTTAATACAAAAGGCACAATGCCGACTTAAGTAAAAGAGGACTGATACCCTAACTTTCTATGTTTTGAACCTCTCCTGTGAGTCCAGTTTTAGATTCCGATGCTTCACTTCGGGTTTCCTGTATCCCTTGGACCCTCTTATTGACGATGAAACACAGAAATTGCATCCGAATTTAATACAAAAGGCACAATGCCGACTTAAGTACACGAGGTCTGATACTCTAACTTTCTATGATTTGATCCTCTGCTGTGAGTCCAGTTTTATTTTCCGATGCTTCACTTCAGGTTTACTGTATCCCTTGGACCTTCTTATTGATGATGAAACACAGAAATTGCATCCGAATTTAGTAAAAAAGGCACAATGCCGACTTAAGTACAAGAGGACTGATACTCTAACTTTCTATGATTTGAACCCCTCCTGTGAGTCCAGTTATAGTTTTCCTTTGCTTCACTTAAGGTTTACTGTATCCCTTGGACCTTCTTATTGACGAAGAGACACAGAAATTCCATCCGAATTTAATAAAAAAGGCACAGTGCCGACTTGAGTACAAGAGGACTGATACTCTAACTTTCTATGATTTGAACCCCTCCTGTGAGTCCAGTTTTAGATTCCGATGCTTAACTTCAGGTTTACTGTATCCCTTGGACCTTCTTATTGACGATGAAACACAGAAATTGCTTCCGAATTTAATACAAAATGCTCAATGCCGACTTAAGTACAAGAGGACTGATACTCTAACTTTCTATGATTTGAACCTCTCCTGTGAGTCCAGTTTTAGTTTCCGATGCTTCACTTAAGGTTTACTGTTTCCCTTGGACCTTCTTATTGACGATGAAACACAGAAATTGCATCCGAAATTTATACAAAGGCACAATGCCGACTTAAGTACAAGAGGACTGAAACTCTAACTTCCTATGATTTGAACCTCTGCTGTGAGTCCACTTTTAGTTTCCGATGCTTCACTTCACATTTACTGTATCCCTGGGACTTTCTTATTGACGATGAAACACAGAAATTGCATCCGAAATTAATAAAAAAGGCACAATGCCGACTTAAGTACAAGAGGACTGATACTCTAACATTCTATGATTTGATCCCCTCCTGTGAGTCCACTTTTAGATTCCGATGCTTAACTTCAGGTTTACTGTATCCCTTGGACCTTCTTATTGACGATGAAACACAGAAATTGCATCCGAATTTAATACAAAAGGCACAATGCCGACTTAAGTACAAGAGGACTGATACTCTAACGTTCTATGATTTGAACCTCTCCTGTGAGTCCAGTTTTAGATTCCGATGCTTCACTTCAGGTTTACTGTATCCCTTGGACCCTCTTATTGACGATGAATCACAGAATTTGCATCCGAATTTAATACAAAAGGCACAATGCCGACTTAGGTACAAGAGGACTGATACTCTAACTTTCTATGATTTGATCCCCTCCTGTGAGTCCACTTTTAGATTCCGATGCTTAACTTCAGGTTTACTGTATCCCTTGGACCTTCTTATTGTCGATGAAACACAGAAATTGCATCCGAATTTAATAAAAGACGCACAATGCCGACTTATGTACAAGAGGACTGATACTCTAACTTTCTATGATTTGATCCCCTCCTGTGAGTCCAGTTGTAGAGTCCGATGCTTAACTTCTGGTTTACTGTGTCCCTTGGACCTTCTTATTGGCGATGAAACACAGAAATTGCATCCGAATTTAATACAAAAGGCACAATGCTGACTTAAGTACAAGAGGACTGAAACTCTAACTTTCTATGATTTGAACCTCTGCTGTGAGTCCAGTTTTAGTCTCCGATGCTTCACTTCAGGTTTACTGTATCCCTTGGACCTTCTTATTGACGATGAAACACAAAAATTGCATCCGAATTTAATACAAAAGGCACAATGCCGACTTAAGTAAAAGAGGACTGATACCCTAACTTTCTATGTTTTGAACCTCTCCTGTGAGTCCAGTTTTAGATTCCGATGCTTCACTTCGGGTTTCCTGTATCCCTTGGACCCTCTTATTGACGATGAAACACAGAAATTGCATCCGAATTTAATACAAAAGGCACAATGCCGACTTAAGTACACGAGGTCTGATACTCTAACTTTCTATGATTTGATCCTCTGCTGTGAGTCCAGTTTTATTTTCCGATGATTCACTTCAGGTTTACTGTATCCCTTGGACCTTCTTATTGATGATGAAACACAGAAATTGCATCCGAATTTAGTAAAAAAGGCACAATGCCGACTTAAGTACAAGAGGACTGATACTCTAACTTTCTATGATTTGAACCCCTCCTGTGAGTCCAGTTATAGTTTTCCGATGCTTCACTTAAGGTTTACTGTATCCCTTGGACCTTCTTATTGACGAAGAGACACAGAAATTCCATCCGAATTTAATAAAAAAGGCACAGTGCCGACTTGAGTACAAGAGGACTGATACTCTAACTTTCTATGATTTGAACCTCTCCTGTGAGTCCAGTTTTAGTTTCCGATGCTTCACTTAAGGTTTACTGTTTCCCTTGGACCTTGTTATTGACGGTGAAACACAGAAATTGCATCCGAAATTTATACAAAGGCACAATGCCGACTTAAGTACAAGAGGACTGAAACTCTAACTTCCTATGATTTGAACCTCTGCTGTGAGTCCACTTTTAGTTTCCGATGCTTCACTTCACATTTACTGTATCCCTGGGACTTTCTTATTGACGATGAAACACAGAAATTGCATCCGAAATTAATAAAAAAGGCACAATGCCGACTTAAGTACAAGAGGACTGATACTCTAACATTCTATGATTTGATCCCCTCCTGTGAGTCCACTTTTAGATTCCGATGCTTAACTTCAGGTTTACTGTATCCCTTGGACCTTCTTATTGACGATGAAACACAGAAATTGCATCCGAATTTAATACAAAAGGCACAATGCCGACTTAAGTACAAGAGGACTGATACTCTAACGTTCTATGATTTGAACCTCTCCTGTGAGTCCAGTTTTAGATTCCGATGCTTCACTTCAGGTTTACTGTATCCCTTGGACCCTCTTATTGACGATGAATCACAGAATTTGCATCCGAATGTAATACAAAAGGCACAATGCCGACTTAGGTACAAGAGGACTGATACTCTAACTTTCTATGATTTGATCCCCTCCTGTGAGTCCACTTTTAGATTCCGATGCTTAACTTCAGGTTTACTGTATCCCTTGGACCTTCTTATTGACGATGAAACACAGAAATTGCATCCGAATTTAATACAAAAGGCACAATGCCGACTTAAGTACAAGAGGACTGATACTCTAACGTTCTATGATTTGAACCTCTCCTGTGAGTCCAGTTTTAGATTCCGATGCTTCACTTCAGGTTTACTGTATCCCTTGGACCCTCTTATTGACGATGAATCACAGAATTTGCATCCGAATTTAATACAAAAGGCACAATGCCGACTTAAGTACAAGAGGACTGAAACTCTAACTTTCTATGATTTGAACCTCTGCTGTGAGCCCAATTTTAGATTCCGATGCTTCATTTCACGATTACTGTATCCCTTGGACCTTCTTATTGACGATGAAACACAAACATTGCATCCGAATTTAATACAAAAGGCACAATGCCGACTTAAGTACAAGAGGACTGAAACTGTAACTTTCTATGATTTGAACCTTTGCTGTGAGTCCAGTTTAAGTTTCCGATGCTTCACTTCAGGTTTACTGTATCCCTCGGACCTTCTTATTGTCGATGAAACACATAAATTGCATCCGAATTTAATACAAAAGGCACAATGCCGACTTAAGTACACGAGGTCTGATACTCTAACTTTCTATGATTTGATCCTCTGCTGTGAGTCCAGTTTTAGTTTCCGATGCTTCACTTCAGGTTTACTGTATCCCTTGGACCTTCTTATTGATGATGAAACACAGAAATTGCATCCGAATTTAGTAAAAAAGGCACAATGCCGACTTGAGTACAAGAGGACTGATACTCTAAGTTTCTATGATTTGAACCCCTCCTGTGAGTCCAGTTTTAGATTCCGATGCTTAACTTCTGGTTTACTGTATCCCTTGGACCTTCCTATAGACGATGAAACACAGAAATTCCATCCGAAATTAATAAAAACGGCACAATGCCGACTTAAGTACAAGAGGACTGGTACTTTAACTATCTATGATTTGAACCCCTCCTGTGAGTCCAGTTTTAGATTCCGATGCTTAACTTCAGGTTTACTGTATCCCTTGGACCTCCTCATTGACAATGAAACACAAAAATTGCATTCGAATTTAATACAAAAGGCACAATGCCGACTTACGTACAAGAGGACTGAAACTCTAACATTCTATGATTTGAACCTCTGCTGTGAGTCCAGTTTCAGTTTCCGATGCTTAACTTCTGGTTTACTGTATCCCTTGGACCTTCTTATTGACGATGAAACACAGAAATTGCATCCGAATTTAATACAAAAGGCACAATGCCGACTTAAGTACAGGAGGTCTGATACTCTAACTTTCTATGATTTGAACCTCTCCTGTGAGTCCAGTTTTAGATTCCGATGCTTAACTTCAGGTTTACTGTATCCCTTGGACCTTCTTATTGACGATGAAACACAGAAATTGCATCCGAATTTAATACAAAAGGCACAATGCCGACTTAAGTACAAGAGGACTGATACTCTAACGTTCTATGATTTGAACCTCTCCTGTGAGTCCAGTTTTAGATTCCGATGCTTCACTTCAGGTTTACTGTATCCCTTGGACCCTCTTATTGACGATGAATCACAGAATTTGCATCCGAATTTAATACAAAAGGCACAATGCCGACTTAAGTACAAGAGGACTGAAACTCTAACTTTCTATGATTTGAACCTCTGCTGTGAGCCCAATTTTAGATTCCGATGCTTCATTTCACGATTACTGTATCCCTTGGACCTTCTTATTGACGATGAAACACAAACATTGCATCCGAATTTAATACAAAAGGCACAATGCCGACTTAAGTACAAGAGGACTGAAACTGTAACTTTCTATGATTTGAACCTTTGCTGTGAGTCCAGTTTAAGTTTCCGATGCTTCACTTCAGGTTTACTGTATCCCTCGGACCTTCTTATTGTCGATGAAACACATAAATTGCATCCGAATTTAATACAAAAGGCACAATGCCGACTTAAGTACACGAGGTCTGATACTCTAACTTTCTATGATTTGATCCTCTGCTGTGAGTCCAGTTTTAGTTTCCGATGCTTCACTTCAGGTTTACTGTATCCCTTGGACCTTCTTATTGATGATGAAACACAGAAATTGCATCCGAATTTAGTAAAAAAGGCACAATGCCGACTTGAGTACAAGAGGACTGATACTCTAAGTTTCTATGATTTGAACCCCTCCTGTGAGTCCAGTTTTAGATTCCGATGCTTAACTTCTGGTTTACTGTATCCCTTGGACCTTCCTATAGACGATGAAACACAGAAATTCCATCCGAAATTAATAAAAACGGCACAATGCCGACTTAAGTACAAGAGGACTGGTACTTTAACTATCTATGATTTGAACCCCTCCTGTGAGTCCAGTTTTAGATTCCGATGCTTAACTTCAGGTTTACTGTATCCCTTGGACCTCCTCATTGACAATGAAACACAAAAATTGCATTCGAATTTAATACAAAAGGCACAATGCCGACTTACGTACAAGAGGACTGAAACTCTAACATTCTATGATTTGAACCTCTGCTGTGAGTCCAGTTTCAGTTTCCGATGCTTAACTTCTGGTTTACTGTATCCCTTGGACCTTCTTATTGACGATGAAACACAGAAATTGCATCCGAATTTAATACAAAAGGCACAATGCCGACTTAAGTACAGGAGGTCTGATACTCTAACTTTCTATGATTTGAACCTCTCCTGTGAGTCCAGTTTTAGATTCCGATGCTTCACTTCGGGTTTACTGTATCCCTTGGACCCTCTTATTGACGATGAAACACAGAAATTGCTTCCGAATTTAATACAAAAGGCACAATGCCGACTTACGTACAAGAGGACTGAAACTCTAACTTTCTACGATTTGAACCTCTGCTGTGAGTCCAGGTTTAGTTTCCGATGCTTAACTTCAGGTTTACTGTATCCCTTGGACGTTCTTATTGACGATGAAACACAGAAATGGCATCCGAATTTAATACAAAAGTCACAATGCCGACTTAAGTACAAGAGGACTGAAACTGTAATTTTCTATGTTTTGAACTTCTGCTGTGAGTCCAGTTTTAGTTTCCGATGCATCACTTCAGGTTTACTGTATCCCTTGGACCTTCTTATCGACGATGAAACACAGAAATTACATCCGAATTTAATGCGAAAAGGCACAATGCCGACTTAAGTACAAGAGGACTGAAGCTCTAACTTTCTATGATTTGAACCTCTGCTGTGAGTCCAGTTTTAGTTTCCAATTCTTCACTTCTGGTTTACTGTATCCCTTGGACCATCTTATTGACGATGAGACACAGAAATTGCATCCGAATTTAATAAAAAAGGCACAATGCCGACTTAAGTACAAGAGGACTGATACTCTAACTTTCTATGATTTGAACCTCTCCTGTGAGTCCAGTTTTAGATTCCGAAGCTTCACTTCGGGTTTACTGTATTTTTTGGACCCTCTTATTGACGATGAAACACAGAATTAGCATCCCAATTTAATACAAAAGGCACAATGCCGACTTAAGTACAAGAGGACTGAATCTCTAATTTTCTATGATTTGAAACTCTGCTGTGAATCCAGTTTTAGTTTCGATGCTTCACTTCAGGTTTACTGTATCCCTTGAACCTTCTTATTGACGATGAAACGCAGAAATTGCATCCGAATTTAATACAAAAGGCTCAATGCAGACTTAAGTACAAGAGGACTGAAACTCTAACTTTCTATGTTTTGAACCTCTGCTGTGAGTCCAGTTTTAGATTCCGATGCTTCACTTCAGGTTTACTGTATCCCTTGGACCCTCTTATTGACGATGAATCACAGAATTTGCATCCGAATGTAATACAAAAGGCACAATGCCGACTTAGGTACAAGAGGACTGATACTCTAACTTTCTATGATTTGATCCCCTCCTGTGAGTCCACTTTTAGATTCCGATGCTTAACTTCAGGTTTACTGTATCCCTTGGACCTTCTTATTGACGATGAAACACAGAAATTGCATCCGAATTTAATACAAAAGGCACAATGCCGACTTAAGTACAAGAGGACTGATACTCTAACGTTCTATGATTTGAACCTCTCCTGTGAGTCCAGTTTTAGATTCCGATGCTTCACTTCAGGTTTACTGTATCCCTTGGACCCTCTTATTGACGATGAATCACAGAATTTGCATCCGAATTTAATACAAAAGGCACAATGCCGACTTAAGTACAAGAGGACTGAAACTCTAACTTTCTATGATTTGAACCTCTGCTGTGAGCCCAATTTTAGATTCCGATGCTTCATTTCACGATTACTGTATCCCTTGGACCTTCTTATTGACGATGAAACACAAACATTGCATCCGAATTTAATACAAAAGGCACAATGCCGACTTAAGTACAAGAGGACTGAAACTGTAACTTTCTATGATTTGAACCTTTGCTGTGAGTCCAGTTTAAGTTTCCGATGCTTCACTTCAGGTTTACTGTATCCCTCGGACCTTCTTATTGTCGATGAAACACATAAATTGCATCCGAATTTAATACAAAAGGCACAATGCCGACTTAAGTACACGAGGTCTGATACTCTAACTTTCTATGATTTGATCCTCTGCTGTGAGTCCAGTTTTAGTTTCCGATGCTTCACTTCAGGTTTACTGTATCCCTTGGACCTTCTTATTGATGATGAAACACAGAAATTGCATCCGAATTTAGTAAAAAAGGCACAATGCCGACTTGAGTACAAGAGGACTGATACTCTAAGTTTCTATGATTTGAACCCCTCCTGTGAGTCCAGTTTTAGATTCCGATGCTTAACTTCTGGTTTACTGTATCCCTTGGACCTTCCTATAGACGATGAAACACAGAAATTCCATCCGAAATTAATAAAAACGGCACAATGCCGACTTAAGTACAAGAGGACTGGTACTTTAACTATCTATGATTTGAACCCCTCCTGTGAGTCCAGTTTTAGATTCCGATGCTTAACTTCAGGTTTACTGTATCCCTTGGACCTCCTCATTGACAATGAAACACAAAAATTGCATTCGAATTTAATACAAAAGGCACAATGCCGACTTACGTACAAGAGGACTGAAACTCTAACATTCTATGATTTGAACCTCTGCTGTGAGTCCAGTTTCATTTTCCGATGCTTAACTTCTGGTTTACTGTATCCCTTGGACCTTCTTATTGACGATGAAACACAGAAATTGCATCCGAATTTAATACAAAAGGCACAATGCCGACTTAAGTACAGGAGGTCTGATACTCTAACTTTCTATGATTTGAACCTCTCCTGTGAGTCCAGTTTTAGATTCCGATGCTTCACTTCGGGTTTACTGTATCCCTTGGACCCTCTTATTGACGATGAAACACAGAAATTGCTTCCGAATTTAATACAAAAGGCACAATGCCGACTTACGTACAAGAGGACTGAAACTCTAACTTTCTACGATTTGAACCTCTGCTGTGAGTCCAGGTTTAGTTTCCGATGCTTAACTTCAGGTTTACTGTATCCCTTGGACGTTCTTATTGACGATGAAACACAGAAATGGCATCCGAATTTAATACAAAAGTCACAATGCCGACTTAAGTACAAGAGGACTGAAACTGTAATTTTCTATGTTTTGAACTTCTGCTGTGAGTCCAGTTTTAGTTTCCGATGCATCACTTCAGGTTTACTGTATCCCTTGGACCTTCTTATCGACGATGAAACACAGAAATTACATCCGAATTTAATGCGAAAAGGCACAATGCCGACTTAAGTACAAGAGGACTGAAGCTCTAACTTTCTATGATTTGAACCTCTGCTGTGAGTCCAGTTTTAGTTTCCAATTCTTCACTTCTGGTTTACTGTATCCCTTGGACCATCTTATTGACGATGAGACACAGAAATTGCATCCGAATTTAATAAAAAAGGCACAATGCCGACTTAAGTACAAGAGGACTGATACTCTAACTTTCTATGATTTGAACCTCTCCTGTGAGTCCAGTTTTAGATTCCGAAGCTTCACTTCGGGTTTACTGTATTTTTTGGACCCTCTTATTGACGATGAAACACAGAATTAGCATCCCAATTTAATACAAAAGGCACAATGCCGACTTAAGTACAAGAGGACTGAATCTCTAATTTTCTATGATTTGAAACTCTGCTGTGAATCCAGTTTTAGTTTCGATGCTTCACTTCAGGTTTACTGTATCCCTTGAACCTTCTTATTGACGATGAAACGCAGAAATTGCATCCGAATTTAATACAAAAGGCTCAATGCAGACTTAAGTACAAGAGGACTGAAACTCTAACTTTCTATGTTTTGAACCTCTGCTGTGAGTCCAGTTTTAGTTTCCGATGCTTCACTTCAGGTTTACTGTAGCCCTTGGACCTTCTTATTGACGATGAAACACAGAAATTGCATCCGAATTTAATACTAAAGGAACAATGCCGACTTAAGTACAAGAGGACTGAAGCTCTAACTTTCTATGATTTGAACCTCTGCTGTGAGTCCAGTTTTAGTTTCCGATGCTTCACTTCATAATTACTGTATCCCTTGGACCTTCTTATTGACGATGAAACACAGATATTGCATCCGAATTTAATAAAAAATTCACAATGCCGACTTAAGTACAAGAGGACTGATACTCCAACATTCTATGATTTGAACCCCTCCTGTGAGTCCAGTTTTAGATTCCGATGCTTAACTTCAGGTTTACTGTATCCCTTGGACCTTCTTATTGACGATGAAACACAGAAATAGCATCCGAATTTAATAAAAACGACACAATGACGACTTAAGTACAAGAGGACTGATACTCTAACTTTCTATGATTTGAACCCCTCCTGTGAGTCCAGTTTTAGTTTCCGATGCTTCACTTCAGGTTTACTGTATCTCTTGGTCCTTCTTACTGACGATGTAACACAGAAATTGCATCCGAATTTGATAAAAAAGGCACAATGCCGACTTAAGTACAAGAGGACTGATACTCTAACTTTCTATGATTTGAACCCCTCCTGTGAGTCCAGTTTTAGATTCCGATGCTTAACTTCTGGTTTACTGTATCCCTTGGACCTTCCTATTGACGATGAAACACAGAAATTGCATCCGAATTTAATAAAAAAGGCACAATGCCGACTTAAGTACAAGGGGACTGAAACTCTAACTTTATATGATTTGAACCTCTGCTGTGAGTCCAGTTTAAGTTTCCGATGTTTCACTTCAGGTTTACTGTATCCCTGGGACCTTCTTATTGACGATGAAACACAGAAATTGCATCCGAATTTAATAACAAAGGCACAATGCCGACTTAACTACAAGAGGACTGATACTCTAACATTCTATGATTTGAACCCCTCCTGTTGAGTCCAGTTTTAGATTCCGATGCTTAACTTCAGGTTTACTGTATCCCTTGGACCTACTTATTGACGATGAAACACAGAAATTGCATCCGAATTTAATAAAAGAGGCACAACGCCGACTTAAGTACAAGAGGACTGAAACTGTAACTTTCTATGATTTGAACCCCTGCTGTGAGTCCAGTTTAAGTTTGCGATGCTTCACTTCAGGTTTACTGTATCCCTTGGACCTTCTTATTGACGATGAAACACAGAAATTGCATCCGAATTTAAACAAAAGGCACAATGCCGACTTAAGTACAAGAGGACTGATACTCTAACTTTCTATGATTTGAACCTCTGCTGTGAGTCCAGTTTTAGTTTCCGATGCTTCACTTCAGGTTTACTGTATCCCTTGAACCTACTTATTGACGATGAAACACAGAAATTGCATCCGAATTTAATACAAAAGGCACAATGCCGACTTAAGTACAAGAGGACTGAAACTGTAACTTTCTATGATTTGAACCTCTGCTGTGAGTCCAGTTTAAGTTTGCGATGCTTCACTTCAGGTTTACTGTATCCCTTGGACCTTCTTATTGACGATGAAGCACAGAAATTGCATCCGAATTTAATACAAAAGGCACAATGCCGACTTAAGTACAAGAGGACTGATACTCTAACTTTCTATGATTTGAACCTCTGCTGTGAGTCCAGTTTTAGTTTCCGATGCTTCACTTCATAATTACTGTATCCCTTGGACTTTCTTATTGACGATGAAACACAGATATTGCATCCGAATTTAATAAAAAAGGCACAATGCCGACTTAAGTACAAGAGGACTGATACTCTAACTTTCTATGATTTGAACCCCTCCTGTGAGTCCAGTTTTAGTTTCCGATGCCTCACTTCAGGTTTACTTTATCTCTTGGACCTTCTTACTGACGATGAAACACAGAAATTGCATCCGAATTTGATAAAAAAGGCACAATGCCGACTTAAGTACAAGAGGACTGATACTCTAACTTTCTATGATTTGAACCCCTCCTGTGAGTCCAGTTTTAGATTCCGATGCTTAACATCTGGTTTACTGTATCCCTTGGACCTACCTATTGACGATGAAGCACAGAAATTGCATCAGAATTTGATAAAAAAGGCACAATGCCGACTTAAGTACAAGAGGACTGATACTCTAACTTTCTATGATTTGAACCCTTCCTGTGAGTCCAGTTTTAGACTCCGATGCTTAACTTCAGGTTTACTGTATCCCTTGGACCTTCTTATTGACGATGAAACACAGAAATTGCATCCGAAATTAATAAAAAAGGCACAATGCCGACTTAAGTACAACGGGACTGGTACTTTAACTTTCAATAATTTGAACCCCTCCTGTGAGTCCAGTTTTAGATTCCGATGCTTAACTTCAGGTTTACTGTATCCCTTGGACCTTCTTATTGACGATGAAACACAGTTATTGCATCCGAATTTTAATAAAGAATGCACAAGGCCGACTTAAGTACAAGAGGACCGATACTCCAACTTTCTATGATTTGAACCCCTCCTGTGAGTCCAGTTTTAGATTCCGATGCTTAACTTCAGGTTTACTGTGTCCCTTGGACCTTCTTATTGACGATGAAACACAGAAATTGCATCCGAATTTAATTAAAAACGACACAATGACGACTTAAGTACAAGAGGACTGATACTCTAACTTTCTATGATATGAATCCCTCCTGTGAGTCCAGTTTTAGTTTCCGATGCTTCACTTCAGGTTTACTGTATCCCTTGGACCTTCTTATTGACGATGAAACACAGAAATTGCATCCGAATTTAATACAAATGGCACAATGCCGACTTAAGTACAAGAGGACTGTAACTCTAACTTTCTATGATTTGAACCTCTGCTGTGAGTCCAGTTTTAGTTTCCGATGCTTCACTTCAGGTTTACTGTAGCCCTTGGACCTTCTTATTGACGATGAAACACAGAAATTGCATCCGAATTTAATACTAAAGGAACAATGCCGACTTAAGTACAAGAGGACTGAAGCTCTAACTTTCTATGATTTGAACCTCTGCTGTGAGTCCAGTTTTAGTTTCCGATACTCCACTTCACATTTACTGTATCCCTGGGACCTTCTTATTGACGATGAAACACAGAAATTGCATCCGAATTTAATAAAAAAGGCACAATGCCGACTTAAGTACAAGAGGACTGATACTCTAACTTTCTATGATTTGAACCCCTCCTATGAGTCCAGTTTTAGATTCCGATGCTTAACTTCAGGTTTACTGTATCCCTTGGACCTTCTTATTGACGATGAAACACAGAAATTGCATCCGAAATTGATAAAAAAGGCACAATGCCGACTTAAGTACAAGAGGACTGGTACTTTAACTTTCTATGTTTTTAAACCCCTTCTGTGAGTCCAGTTTTAGATTCCGATGATTAACTTCAGGTTTACTGTATCCCTTGGACCTCCTTATTGACGATGAAACACAAAAATTGCATCCGAATTTAATACAAAAGGCACAATGCCGACTTAAGTACAGGAGGACTGAAACTCTAACTTTCCATGATTTGAACCACTGCTGTGAGACCAGTTTTAGATTCCGATGCTTAACTTCAGGTTTACTGTATCCCTTGGACCTTCTTATAGTCGTTGAAACACAGAAATTGGATCCGAATTTAATACAAAAGGCACAGTGCCGACTTAAGTACAAGAGGACTAATACTCTAACTTTCAATGATTTGAACCCTTCCTGTGAGTCCAGTTTCAGATTCCGATGCTTAACTTCTGGTTTACTGTATTCCTTGGACCTTCTTATTGACGATGAAACACAGAAATTGCATCCGAATTTAATACAAAAGGCACAATGCCGACTTAAGTACAAGAGGACTGTAACTCTAACTTTCTGTGATTTGAACCTCTGCTGTGAGTCCAGTTTTAGTTTCCGATGCTTCACTTCAGGTTTACTATATCCCTTGGATCCTCTTATTGACGATGAAAAACAGAAATTGCATCCGAATTTATTACAAAAGTCACAATGCCGACTTAAGTACAAGAGGACTGATACTCTAACTTTCTATGATTTGAACCTCTGCTGTGAGTCCAGTTTTAGTTTCCGATGCTTCACTTCAGGTTTACTGTATCCCTTGAACCTTCTTATTGACGATGAAACACAGAAATTGCATCCGAATTTAATACAAAAGGCACAATGCCGGCTTAAGTACAAGAGGACTGAAACTGTAACTTTCTATGATTTGAACCTCTGCTGTAAGTCCAGTTTAAGTTTGCGATGCTTCACTTCAGGTTTACTGTATCCCTTGGACCTTCTTATTGACGATGGAACACAGAAATTGCATCCGACTTTAATACAAAAGGCACAATGCCGACTTAAGTACAAGAGGACTGATACTCTAACTTTCTATGATTTGAAACTGTGCTGTGAGTCCAGTTTTAGTTTCCGATGCTTCACTTCATAATTACTGTATCCCTTGGACCTTCTTATTGACGATGAAACACAGATATTGCATCCGAATTTAATAAAAAATTCACAATGCCGACTTAAGTACAAGAGGACTGATACTCCAACATTCTATGATTTGAACCCCTCCTGTGAGTCCAGTTTTAGATTCCGATGCTTAACTTCAGGTTTACTGTATCCCTTGGACCTTCTTATTGACGATGAAACACAGAAATAGCATCCGAATTTAATAAAAACGACACAATGACGACTTAAGTACAAGAGGACTGATACTCTAACTTTCTATGATTTGAACCCCTCCTGTGAGTCCAGTTTTAGTTTCCGATGCTTCACTTCAGGTTTACTGTATCTCTTGGACCTTCTTACTGACGATGTAACACAGAAATTGCATCCGAATTTGATAAAAAAGGCACAATGCCGACTTAAGTACAGGAGGACTGATACTCTAACTTTCTATGATTTGAACCCCTCCTGTGAGTCCAGTTTTAGATTCCGATGCTTAACTTCTGGTTTACTGTATCCCTTGGACCTTCCTATTGACGATGAAACACAGAAATTGCATCCGAATTTAATACAAAAGGCACAATGCCGACTTAAGTACAAGGGGACTGAAACTCTAACTTTATATGATTTGAACCTCTGCTGTGAGTCCAGTTTAAGTTTCCGATGTTTCACTTCAGGTTTACTGTATCCCTGGGACCTTCTTATTGACGATGAAACACAGAAATTGCATCCGAATTTAATAACAAAGGCACAATGCCGACTTAACTACAAGAGGACTGATACTCTAACTTTCTATGATTTGAACCCCTCCTGTTGAGTCCAGTTTTAGATTCCGATGCTTAACTTCAGGTTTACTGTATCCCTTGGACCTACTTATTGACGATGAAACACAGAAATTGCATCCGAATTTAATAAAAGAGGCACAACGCCGACTTAAGTACAAGAGGACTGAAACTGTAACTTTCTATGATTTGAACCCCTGCTGTGAGTCCAGTTTAAGTTTGCGATGCTTCACTTCAGGTTTACTGTATCCCTTGGACCTTCTTATTGACGATGAAACACAGAAATTGCATCCGAATTTAAACAAAAGGCACAATGCCGACTTAAGTACAAGAGGACTGATACTCTAACTTTCTATGATTTGAACCTCTGCTGTGAGTCCAGTTTTAGTTTCCGATGCTTCACTTCAGGTTTACTGTATCCCTTGAACATTCTTATTGACGATGAAACACAGAAATTGCATCCGAATTTAATACAAAAGGCACAATGCCGACTTAAGTACAAGAGGACTGAAACTGTAACTTTCTATGATTTGAACCTCTGCTGTGAGTCCAGTTTAAGTTTGCGATGCTTCACTTCAGGTTTACCGTATCCCTTGGACCTTCTTATTGACGATGAAACACAGAAATTGCATCCGAATTTAATACAAAAGGCACAATGCCGACTTAAGTACAAGAGGACTGATACTCTAACTTTCTATGATTTGAACCTCTGCTGTGAGTCCAGTTTTAGTTTCCGATGCTTCACTTCATAATTACTGTATCCCTTGGACTTTCTTATTGACGATGAAACACAGATATTGCATCCGAATTTAATAAAAAAGGCACAATGCCGACTTAAGTACAAGAGGACTGATACTCTAACTTTCTATGATTTGAACCCCTCCTGTGAGTCCAGTTTTAGTTTCCGATGCCTCACTTCAGGTTTACTTTATCTCTTGGACCTTCTTACTGACGATGAAACACAGAAATTGCATCCGAATTTGATAAAAAAGGCACAATGCCGACTTAAGTACAAGAGGACTGATACTCTAACTTTCTATGATTTGAACCCCTCCTGTGAGTCCAGTTTTAGATTCCGATGCTTAACATCTGGTTTACTGTATCCCTTGGACCTACCTATTGACGATGAAACACAGAAATTGCATCAGAATTTGATAAAAAAGGCACAATGCCGACTTAAGTACAAGAGGACTGATACTCTAACTTTCTATGATTTGAACCCCTCCTGTGAGTCCAGTTTTAGATTCCGATGCTTAACTTCTGGTTTACTGTATCCCTTGGACCTTCCTATTGGCGATGAAACACAGAAATTGCATCCGAATTTAATACAAAAGGCACAATGCCGACTTAAGTACAAGGGGACTGAAACTCTAACTTTATATGATTTGAACCTCTGCTGTGAGTCCAGTTTTAGTTTCCGATGCTTCACTTCAGGTTTACTATATCCCTTGGATCTTCTTATTGACGATGAAAAACAGAAATTGCATCGAAATTTAATACAAAAGGCACAATGCCGACTTAAGTACAACAGGACTAAAACTCTAACTTTCTATGATTTGAACCTCTGCTGTGAGTCCAGTTTTAGTTTCCGATGCTTCACTTTAGGTTTACTGTATCCCTTGGACCTTCTTATTGACGATGAAACACAGAAATTGCATCCGAATTTAATACAAAAGGCACAATGCCGACTTATGTACAAGAGGACTGAAACTGTAACTTTCTATGATTTGAACCTCTGCTGTGAGTCCAGTTTAAGTTTGCGATGCTTCACTTCAGGTTAACTGTATCCCTTGGACCTTCTTATTGACGATGAAACACAGAAATTGCATCCGAATTAAATACAAAAGGCACAATGCCGACTTAAGTACAAGAGGACTGATACTCTAACTTTCTATGATTTGAACCTCTGCTGTGAGTCCAGTTTTAGTATCCGATGCTTCACTTCAGAATTACTGTATCCCTTGGACCTTCTTATATACGATGAAACAGAGATATTGCATCCGAATTTAATAAAAAGGGCACAATGCCGACTTAAGTGCAAGAGGACTGATACTCCAACTTTCTATGATTTGAACCTCTGCTGTGAGTCCAGCTTTAGTTTCTGATGCTTCACTTCAGGTTTACTGTATCCCTTGGACCATCTTATTGACGATAAAACACAGAAATTGCATCCGAATTTAATAAAAAAGGCACAATGCCGACTTAAGTACAAGAGGACTGATACTCTAACTTTCTATGATTTGAACCCCTCCTGTGAGTCCAGTTTTAGATTCCGTTGCTTAACTTCAGTTTTACTGTATCCCTTAGACCTTCTTATTGACGATGAAACACAGAAACTGCATCCGAATTTAATACAAAAGGCACAATGCCGACATAAGTACAAGAGGACTGAAGCTCTAACTTTCTATGATTTGAACCTCTGCTGTGAGTCCAGTTTTAGTTTCCGATGCTTCACTTCACATTTACTGTATCCCTGGGACCTTCTTATTGACGATGAAACACAGAAATTGCATCCGTATTTAATAAGAAAGGCACAATGCAGACTTAAGTACAAGAGGACTGATACTCTAACATTCTATGATTTGAACCCCTCCTGTTGAGTCCAGTTTTAGATTCCGATGCTTAACTTCAGTATTACTGTATCCCTTGGACCTTCTTATTGACGATGAAACACAGAAATTGCATCCGAATTTAATAAAAAAGGCACAATGCCGACTTAAGTACAAGAGGACTGTTACTCTAACTTTCTATGATTTGAACCTCTGCTGTGAGTCCAGTTATAATTTCCGATGCTTCATTTCAGGTTTACTATATCCCTTGGACCTTCTTATTGTCGATGAAACACATATATTGCATCCGAATTTAATACAAAAGGCACAATGCCGACTTAAGTACAAGAGGACTGAAACTGTAACTTTCTATGATTTGAACCTCAGCTATGAGACCAGTTTAAGTTTGCGATGCATCACTTCAGGTTTACTGTATCCCTTGGACCTTCTTATTGACGATGAAACACAGAAATTGGATCCGAATTTAATACAAAAGGCACAATGCCGACTTAAGTACAAGAGGACTGAAACTGTAACTTTCTATGATTTGAACCTCAGCTATGAGACCAGTTTAAGTTTGCGATGCATCACTTCAGGTTTACTGTATCCCTTGGACCTTCTTACTGACGATGAAACACAGAAATTGCATCCGAATTTAAAAAAAAATGCATAATGCCGACTTAAGTACAAGAGGACTGATACTCTTTCTATGATTTGACCCCTCCTGTGAGTCCAGCTTTAGATTCCGATGCTTAACTTCTGGTTTACTGTATCCCTTGGACCTTCCTATTGACGATGAAACACAGAAATTGCTTCCGAATTTAATACAAAAGGCACAATGCCGACTTAAGTACAAGGGGACTGAAACTCTAACTTTATATGATATGAACATCTGCTGTGAGTAAAGTTTAAGTTTCCGATGTTTCACTTCAGGTTTACTCTATCCCTTGGAGCTTCTTATTGACGATGAAACACAGAAATTGCATCCGAATTTAATACAAAAGGCACAATGCCGACTTAAGTACAAGAGAACTGATACTCTAACTTTCTATGATTTGAACCTCTGCTGTGAGTCCAGCTTTAGTTTCTGATGCTTCACTTCAGGTTTACTGTATCATTTGGACCATCTTATGGACGATGAAACACAGAAATTGCATCCGAATTTAATAAAAAGGGCACAATGCCGACTTAAGGACAAGAGGACTGATACTCTAAATTTCTATGATTTGAACCCCTCCTGTGAGTCCCAGTTTTAGATTCCGTTGCTTAACTTCAGTTTTACTGTATCCCTTGGACCTTCTTATTGACGATGAAACACAGATATTGCATCCGAATTTAATAAAAAGGGCACAATGCCGACTTAAGTACAAGAGGACTGATAATCTAACTTTTTATGATTTGAACCCCTCCTGTGAGTCCAGTTTCAGTTTCCGATGCTTCACTTCAGGTTTACTGTATCCCTTGGACCTTCTTACTGACGATGAAACACAGAAATTGCATCCGAATTTAATAAAAAAGGCACAATGCCGACTTAAGTACAAGAGGACTGATACTCTAACTTTCTATGATTTGAACCCTTCCTGTTAGTCCAGTTTTAGATTCCGATGCTTAACTTCTGGTTTACTGTATCCCTTGGACCTTCCTATTGACGATGAAACACAGAAATTGCATCTGAATTTAATACAAAAGGCACAATGCCGACTTAAGTACAAGGGGACTGAAACTCTAACTTTATATGATTTGAACCTCTGCTGTGAGTCCAGTTTAAGTTTCCGATGTTTCACTTCAGGTTTACTGTATCCCTTGGACCTTCTTATTGACGATGAAACACAGAAATTGCATCCGAATTTAATACAAAAGGCACAATGCCGACTTAAGTACAAGAGGACTGATACTCTAACTTTCTATGATTTGAACCTCTGCTGTCAGTCCAGCTTTAGTTTCTGATGCTTCACTTCAGGTTTACTGTATCCCTTGGACCATCTTATTGACGATAAAACACAGAAATTGCATCCGAATTTAATAAAAAAGGCACAATGCCGACTTAATTACAAGAGGACTGATACTCTAACTTTCTATGATTTGAACCCCTCCTGTGAGTCAAGTTTTAGATTCCGTTGCTTAACTTCAGTTTTACTGTATCCCTTAGACCTTCTTATTGACGATGAAACACAGAAACTGCATCTGAATTTAATACAAAAGGCACAATGCCGACATAAGTACAAGAGGACTGAAGCTCTAACCTTCTATGATTTGAACCTCTGCTGTGAGTCCAGTTTTAGTTTCCGATGCTTCACTTCATATTTACTGTATCCCTGGGACCTTCTTATTGACGATGAAACACAGAAATTGCATCCGTATTTAATAAGAAAGGCACAATGCCGACTTAAGTACAAGAGGACTGATACTCTAACATTCTATGATTTGAACCCCTCCTGTGAGTCCAGTTTTAGATTCCGATGCTTAACTTCAGGTTTACTGTATCCCTTGGACCTTCTTATTGACGATGAAACACAGAAATTGCATCCGAATTAATAAAAAAGGCACAACGCCGACTTAAGTACAAGAGGACTGTTACTCTAAATTTCTATGATTTGAACCTCTGCTGTGAGTCCAGTTTTAGTTTCCGATGCTTCACTTCAGGTGTACTGTATCCCCTGGACCTTCTTATTGTCGATGAAACACATATATTGCATCCGAATTTAATACAAAAGGCACAATGCCGACTTAAGTACAAGAGGACTGAAACTGTAACTTTCTATGATTTGAACCTCTGCTATGAGTCCAGTTAAGTTTGGGATGCTTCACTTCAGGTTTACTGTATCCCTTGGACCTTCTTATTGACGATGAAACACAGAAATTGCATCCGAATTTAATACAAAAGGCACAATGCCGACTTAAGTACAAGAGGACTAATACTCTAACTTTCTATGATTTGAACCTCTGCTGTGAGTCCAGTTTTAGTTTCCGATGCTTCACTTCAGAATTACTGTATCCCTTGGACCTTCTTATTGACGATGAAACACAGATATTGCATCCGAATTTAATAAAAAAGGCACAATGCCGATTTAAGTACAAGAGGACTGATACTCCAACTTTCTATGATTTGAACCCCTCCTGTGAGTCCAGTTTTAGATTCCGATGCTTAACTTCAGGTTTACTGTATCCCTTGGACCTTCTTATTGACGATGAACACAGAAATTGCATCCGAATTTAATAAAAACGACACAATGACGACTTAAGTACAAGAGGACTGATAATCTGACTTTGTATGATTTGAACCCCTCCTGTGAGTCCAGTTTCAGTTTCCGATGCTTCACTTCAGACTTACTGTATCCCTTGGACATTCTTACTGACGATGAAACACAGACATTGCATCCGAATTAAATAAAAAAGGCACAATGCCGACTTAAGTACAAGAGGACTGACACTCTAACTTTCTATGATTTGAACCCTTCCTGTGAGTCCAGTTTAGATTCCGATGCTTAACTTCTGGTTTACTGTATCCCTTGGACCTTCCTATTGACGATGAAACACAGAAATTGCATCCGAATTTAATACAAAAGGCACAATGCCGACTTAAGTACAAGGGGACTGAAACTCTAACTTTATATGATTTGAACCTCTGCTGTGAGTCCAGTTTAAGTTTCCGATGTTTCACTTCAGGTTTACTGTATCCCTTGGACCTTCTTATTGACGATGAAAAACAGAAATTGCATCCGAATTTAATACAAAAGGCACAATGCCGACTTAAGTACAAGAGGACTGATACTCTAACTTTCTATGATTTGAACCTCTGCTGTGAGTCCAGCTTTAGTTTCTGATGCTTCACTTCAGGTTTACTGTATCCCTTGGACCATCTTATTGACGATAAAACACAGAAATTGCATCCGAATTTAACAAAAAAGGCACAATGCCGACTTAAGTACAAGAGGACTGATACTCTAACTTTCTATGATTTGAACCCCTCCTGTGAGTCCAGTTTTAGATTCCGTTGCTTAACTTCAGTTTTACTGTATTCCTTAGACCTTCTTATTGACGATGAAACACAGAAACTGCATCCGAATTTAATACAAAAGGCACAATGCCGACATAAGTACAAGAGGACTGAAGCTCTAACTTTCTATGATTTGAACCTCTGCTGTGAGTCCAATTTTAGTTTCCGGTGCTTCACTTCAGAATTACTGTATCCCTTGGACCTTCTTATTGACGATGAAACACAGATATTGCATCCGAATTCAATAAGAAAGGCACAATGCCGACTTAAGTACAAGAGGACTGATACTCCAACTTTCTATGATTTGAACCCCTCCTGTGAGTCCAGTTTTAGATTCCGATGCTTAACTTCTGGTTTACTGTATCCCTTGGACCTTCCTATTGACGATGAAACACAGAAATTGCTTCCAAATTTAATACAAAAGGCACAATGCCGACTTAAGTACAAGGGGACTGAAACTCTAACTTTATATGATATGAACATCTGCTGTGAGTCCAGTTTAAGTTTCCGATGTTTCACTTCAGGTTTACTGTATCCCTTGGAGCTTCTTATTGACGATGAAACACAGAAATTGCATCCGAATTTAATACAAAAGGCACAATGCCGACTTAAGTACAAGAGGACTGATACTCTAACTTTCTATGATTTGAACCTCTGCTGTGAGTCCAGCTTTAGTTTCTGATGCTTCACTTCAGGTTTACTGTATCCCTTGGACCATCTTATGGACGATGAAACACAGAAATTGCATCCGAATTTAATAAAAAAGGCACAATGCCGACTTAAGGACAAGAGTACTGATACTCTAACTTTCTATGATTTGAACCCCTCCTGTGAGTCCACTTTTAGATTCCGTTGCTTAACTTCAGTTTTACTGTATCCCTTGGACCTTCTTATTGACGATGAAACACAGATATTGATCCGAATTTAATAAAAAGGGCACAATGCCGACTTAAGTACAAGATTACTGATACTCCAACTTTATATGATTTGAACCCCTCCTGTGAGTCCAGTTTTAGATTCCGATGCTTAACTTCAGGTTTACTGTATCCCTTGGACCTTCTTATTGACGATGAAACACAGAAATTGCATCCGAAATTAATAAAAACGACACAATGACGACTTAAGTACAAGAGGACTGATAATCTAACTTTGTATGATTTGAACCCCTCCTGTGAGTCCAGTTTCAGTTTCCGATGCTTCACTTCAGGTTTACTGTATCCCTTGGACCTTCTTACTGACGATGAAACACAGAAATTGCATCCGAATTTAATAAAGAAGGCACAATGCCGACTTAAGTACAAGAGGACTGATACTCTAACTTTCTATGATTTGAACCCTTCCTGTGAGTCCAGTTTTAGATTCCGATGCTTAACTTCTGGTTTACTGTATCCCTTGGACCTTCCTATTGACGACGAAACACAGAAATTGCATCCGAATTTAATACAAAAGGCACAATGCCGACTTAAGTACAAGAGGACTGATACTCTAACTTTCTATGATTTGAACCTCTGCTGTGAGTCCAGCTTTAGTTTCTGATGCTTCACTTCTGGTTTACTGTATCCCTTGGACCATCTTATTGACGATAAAACACAGAAATTGCATCCGAATTTAATAAAAAAGGCACAATGCCGACTTAAGTACAAGAGGACTGATACTCTAACTTTCTATGATTTGAACCCCTCCTGTGAGTTCAGTTTTAGATTCCGATGCTTAACTTCAGGTTTACTGTATCCCTTGGACCTTCTTATTGACGATGAAACACAGAAATTGCATCCGAATTTAATAAAAGCGACACAATGACGACTTAAGTACAAGAGGACTGATAATCTAACTTTGTATGATTTGAACCCCTCCTGTGAGTCCAGTTTCAGTTTCCGATGCTTCACTTCAGGTTTACTGTATCCCTTGGACCTTCTTACTGGCGATGAAACACAGAAATTGCATCCGAATTTAATAAAAAAGGCACAATGCCGACTTAAGTACAAGAGGACTGATACTCTAACTTTCTATGATTTGAACCCTTCCTGTGAGTCCAGTTTAAGATTCCGATGCTTAACTTCTGGTTTACTGTATCCCTTGGACCTTCCTATTGACGATGAAACACAGAAATTGCATTCGAATTTTATACAAAAGGCACAATGCCGACTTAAGTACAAGGGGACTGAAACTCTAACTTTACATGATTTGAACCTCTGCTGTGAGTCCAGTTTAAGTTTCCGATGTTTCACTTCAGGTTTACTGTATCCCTTGGACCTTCTTATTGACGATGAAACACAGAAATTGCATCCGAATTTAATACAAAAGGCACAATGCCGACTTAAGTACAAGAGGACTGATACTCTAACTTTCTATGATTTGAACCTCTGCAGTGAGTCCAGCTTTAGTTTCTGATGCTTCACTTCAGGTTTACTGTATCCCTTGGACCATTTTATTGACGATAAAACACAGAAATTGCATCCGAATTTAATAAAAAAAGCACAATGCCGACTTAAGTACAAGAGGACTGATACTCTAACTTTCTATGATTTGAACCCCTCCTGTGAGTCCAGTTTTAGATTCCGTTGCTTAACTTCAGTTTTACTGTATCCCTTAGACCTTCTTATTGACGATGAAACACAGAAACTGCATCCGAATTTAATACAAAAGGCACAATGCCGACATAAGTACAAGAGGACTGAAGCTCTAACATTCTATGATTTGAACCTCTGCTGTGAGTCCAGTTTTAGTTTCCGATGCTTCACTTCACATTTACTGTATCCCTTGGACCTTCTTATTGACAATGAAACACAGAAATTGCATCCGAATTTAATACAAAAGGCACAATGCCGACTTAAGTACAAGAGGACTGATACTCTAACTTTCTATGATTTGAAACTCTGCTGTGAGTCCAGTTTTAGTTTCCGATGCTTCACTTCAGAATTACTGTATCCCTTGGACCTTCTTATTGACGATGAAACACAGATATTGCATCCGATTTCAATAAGAAAGGCACAATGCCGACTTAAGTACAAGAGGACTGATACTCCAACTTTCTATGATTTGAACCCCTCCTGTGAGTCCAGTTTTAGATTCCGATGCTTAACTTCAGGTTTACTGTATCCCTTGGACATTCGTATTGACGATGAAACACAGAAAATGCATCCGAATTTAATAAAAACGACACAATGACGACTTAAGTACAAGAGGACTGATACTCTAACTTTCTATGATTTGAACCCCTCCTGTGAGTCCAGTTTTTGTTTCCGATGCTTCACTTTAGGTTTACTGTATCCCTTGGACATTCTTACTAACGATGAAACACAGAAATTGCATCCGAATTTAATAAAAAATGCACAATGCCGACTTAAGTACAAGAGGACTGTTACTCTAACTTTCTATGATTTGAACCTCTGCTGTGAGTCCAGCTTTAGTTTCTGATGCTTCACTTCAGGTTTACTGTATCCCTTGGACCATCTTATGGACGATGAAACACAGAAATTGCATCCGAATTTAATAAAAAAGCGCAATGCCGACTTAAGGACAAGAGGACTGATACTCTAACTTTCTATGATATGAACCTCTGCTGTGAGTCCAGTTTTAGTTTCCGATGCTTCACTTCAGAATTACTGTATCCCTTGGACCTTCTTATTGACGATGAAACACAGATATTGCATCCGAATTTAATAAAAAGGGCACAATGCCGACTGAAGTACAAGAGGACTGATACTCCAACTTTCTATGATTTGAACCCCTCCTGTGAGTTCAGTTTTAGATTCCGATGCTTAACTTCAGGTTTACTGTATCCCTTGGACCTTCTTATTGACGATGAAACACAGAAATTGCATCCGAATTTAATAAAAGCGACACAATGACGACTTAAGTACAAGAGGACTGATAATCTAACTTTGTATGATTTGAACCCCTCCTGTGAGTCCAGTTTCAGTTTCCGATGCTTCACTTCAGGTTTACTGTATCCCTTGGACCTTCTTACTGGCGATGAAACACAGAAATTGCATCCGAATTTAATAAAAAAGGCACAATGCCGACTTAAGTACAAGAGGACTGATACTCTAACTTTCTATGATTTGAACCCTTCCTGTGAGTCCAGTTTAAGATTCCGATGCTTAACTTCTGGTTTACTGTATCCCTTGGACCTTCCTATTGACGATGAAACACAGAAATTGCATTCGAATTTTATACAAAAGGCACAATGCCGACTTAAGTACAAGGGGACTGAAACTCTAACTTTACATGATTTGAACCTCTGCTGTGAGTCCAGTTTAAGTTTCCGATGTTTCACTTCAGGTTTACTGTATCCCTTGGACCTTCTTATTGACGATGAAACACAGAAATTGCATCCGAATTTAATACAAAAGGCACAATGCCGACTTAAGTACAAGAGGACTGATACTCTAACTTTCTATGATTTGAACCTCTGCAGTGAGTCCAGCTTTAGTTTCTGATGCTTCACTTCAGGTTTACTGTATCCCTTGGACCATTTTATTGACGATAAAACACAGAAATTGCATCCGAATTTAATAAAAAAAGCACAATGCCGACTTAAGTACAAGAGGACTGATACTCTAACTTTCTATGATTTGAACCCCTCCTGTGAGTCCAGTTTTAGATTCCGTTGCTTAACTTCAGTTTTACTGTATCCCTTAGACCTTCTTATTGACGATGAAACACAGAAACTGCATCCGAATTTAATACAAAAGGCACAATGCCGACATAAGTACAAGAGGACTGAAGCTCTAACATTCTATGATTTGAACCTCTGCTGTGAGTCCAGTTTTAGTTTCCGATGCTTCACTTCACATTTACTGTATCCCTTGGACCTTCTTATTGACAATGAAACACAGAAATTGCATCCGAATTTAATACAAAAGGCACAATGCCGACTTAAGTACAAGAGGACTGATACTCTAACTTTCTATGATTTGAAACTCTGCTGTGAGTCCAGTTTTAGTTTCCGATGCTTCACTTCAGAATTACTGTATCCCTTGGACCTTCTTATTGACGATGAAACACAGATATTGCATCCGATTTCAATAAGAAAGGCACAATGCCGACTTAAGTACAAGAGGACTGATACTCCAACTTTCTATGATTTGAACCCCTCCTGTGAGTCCAGTTTTAGATTCCGATGCTTAACTTCAGGTTTACTGTATCCCTTGGACATTCGTATTGACGATGAAACACAGAAAATGCATCCGAATTTAATAAAAACGACACAATGACGACTTAAGTACAAGAGGACTGATACTCTAACTTTCTATGATTTGAACCCCTCCTGTGAGTCCAGTTTTTGTTTCCGATGCTTCACTTTAGGTTTACTGTATCCCTTGGACATTCTTACTAACGATGAAACACAGAAATTGCATCCGAATTTAATAAAAAATGCACAATGCCGACTTAAGTACAAGAGGACTGATACTCTAACTTTCTATGATTTGAACCCCTCCTGTGAGTCCAGTTTTAGATTCCGATGCTTAACTTCTGGTTTACTGTATCCCTTGGACCTTCCTATTGACGATGAAACACAGAAATTGCGACCGAATTTAATACAAAAGGCACAATGCCGACCTAAGTACAAGGGGAATGAAACTCTAACTTTATATGATATGAACATCTGCTGTGAGTCCAGTTTAAGTTTCCGATGTTTCACTTCAGGTTTACTGTATCCCTTGGACCTTCTTATTGACGATGAAACACATAAATTGCATCCGAATTTAATACAAAAGGCACAATGCCGACTTAAGTACAAGAGGACTGATACCCTAACTTTCTATGATTTGAACCTCTGCTGTGAGTCCAGCTTTAGTTTCTGATGCTTCACTTCAGGTTTACTGTATCCCTTGGACCATCTTATGGACGATGAAACACAGAAATTGCATCCAAATTTAATAAAAAAGCTCAATGCCGACTTAAGGACAAGAGGACTGATACTCTAACTTTCTATGATATGAACCTCTGCTGTGAGTCCAGTTTTAGTTTCCGATGCTTCACTTCAGAATTACTGTATACCTTGGACCTTCTTATTGACGATGAAACACAGATATTGCATCCGAATTTAATAGAAAGGGCACAATGCCGACTAAAGTACAAGAGGACTGATACTCCAACTTTCTATGATTTGAACCCCTCCTGTGAGTTCAGTTTTAGATTCCGATGCTTAACTTCAGGTTTACTGTATCCCTTGGACCTTCTTATTGACGATGAAACACAGAAATTGCATCCGAATTTAATAAAAGCGACACAATGACGACTTAAGTACAAGAGGACTGATAATCTAACTTTGTATGATTTGAACCCCTCCTGTGAGTCCAGTTTAAGATTCCGATGCTTAACTTCTGGTTTACTGTATCCCTTGGACCTTCCTATTGACGATGAAACACAGAAATTGCATTCGAATTTAATACAAAAGGCACAATGCCGACTTAAGTACAAGGGGACTGAAACTCTAACTTTATATGATTTGAACCTCTGCTGTGAGTCCAGTTTAAGTTTCCGATGTTTCACTTCAGGTTTACTGTATCCCTTGGACCTTCTTATTGACGATGAAACACAGAAATTGCATCCGAATTTAATACAAAAGCACAATGCCGACTTAAGTACAAGAGGACTGATACTCTAACTTTCTATGATTTGAACCTCTGCTGTGAGTCCAGCTTTAGTTTCTGATGCTTCACTTCAGGTTTACTGTATCCCTTGGACCATTTTATTGACGATAAAACACAGAAATTGCATCCGAATTTAATAAAAAAGGCACAATGCCGACTTAAGTACAAGAGGGCTGATACTCTAACATTCTATGATTTGAACCCCTCATGTTGAGTCCAGTTTTAGATTCCGATGCTTAACTTCAGGTTTACTGTATCCCTTGGACCTTCCTATTGACGATGAAACACAGAAATTGCATCCGAATTTAATACAAAAGGCACAATGCCGACTTAAGTACAAGAGGACTGTTACTCTAACTTTCTATGATTTGAACCTCTGCTGTGAGTCCAGTTTTAGTTTCCGATGCTTCACTTCAGGTTTACTGTATCCCTTGGACCTTCTTATTGTCGATGAAACACATATATTGCATCCGAATTTAATACAAAAGGCACAATGCCGACTTAAGTACAAGAGGACTGAAACTGTAACTCTGTATGATTTGAGCCTCTGATATGAGTCCAGTTTAAGTTTGCGATGCTTCACTTTAGGTTTACTGTATCCCTTGGACCTTCTTATTGACGATGAAACACAGAAATTGCATCCGAATTTAATACAAAAGGCACAATGCCGACTTAAGTACAAGAGGACTGATACTCTAACTTTCTATGATTTGAACCTCTGCTGTGAGTCCAGTTTTAATTTCCGATGCTTCACTTCAGAATAACTGTATCCCTTGGACCTTCTTATTGACGATGAAACACAGATATTGCATCCGAATTCAATAAGAAAGGCACAATGCCGACTTAAGCACAAGAGGACTGATACTCCAACTTTCTATGATTTGAACCCCTCCTGTGAGTCCAGTTTTAGATTCTGATGCTTAACTTCAGGTTTACTGTATCCCTTGGACATTCTTATTGACGATGAAACACAGAAAATGCATCCGAATTTAATAAAAACGACACAATGACGACTTAAGTACAAGAGGACTGATACTCTAACTTTCTTTGATTTGAACCCCTCCTGTGAGTCCAGTTTTTGTTTCCGATGCTTCACTTCAGGTTTACTGTATCCCTTGGACATTCTTACTGACGATGAAACACAGAAATTGCATCCGAATTTAATAAAAAATGCACAATGCCGACTTAAGTACAAGAGGACTGATACTCTAACTTTCTATGATTTGAACCCCTCCTGTGAGTCCAGTTTTGGATTCCGATGCTTAACTTCTATTTACTGAATCCCTTGGACCTTCCTATTGACGATGAAACACAGAAATTGCTTCCGAATTTAATACAAAAGGCACAATGCCGAGTTAAGTACAAGGGGACTGAAACTCTAACTTTATATGATATGAACATCTGTTGTGAGTCCAGTTTAAGTTTCCGATGTTTCACTTCAGGTTTACTGTATCCTTTGGACCATCTTATTGACGATGAAACACAGAAATTGCATCCGAATTTAATACAAAAGGCACAATGCCGACTTAAGTACAAGAGGACTGATACTGTAACTTTCTATGATTTGAACCTCTGCTGTGAGTCCAGCTTTAGTTTCTGATGCGTCACTTCAGGTTTACTGTATCCTTGGACCATCTTATGGACGATGAAACACAGAAATTGCATCCGAATTTAATAAAAAAGGCACAATGCCGACTTAAGGAGAAGAGGACTGATACTCTAACTTTCTATGATTTGAACCCCTCCTGTGAGTCCAGTTTTAGATTCCGTTGCTTAACTTCAGTTTTACTGTATCCCTTGGACCTTCTTATTGACGATGAAACACAGATATTGCATCCGAATTTAATAAAAAGGGCACAATGCCGACTTAAGTACAAGAGGACTGATACTCCAACTTTCTATGATTTGAACCCCTCCTGTGAGTCCAGTTTTAGGTTCCGATGCTTAACTTCAGGCTTACTGTAATTCTTGGACCTTCTTATTGAAGATGAAACACAGAAATTGCATCCGAATTTAATAAAAACGACACAATGTCGACTTAAGTACAAGAGGCCTGATAATCTAACTTTGTATGAATTGAACCCCTCCTGTGAGTCCAGTTTTAGTTTCCGATGCTTCACTTCAGGTTTACTGTATCCCTTGGACCTTCTTACTGACGATGAAACACAGAAATTGCTTCCGAATTTAATAAAAAAGGCACAATGCTGACTTAAGTACAAGAGGACTGATACTCTAACTTTCTATGATTTGAACCCCTCCTGTGAGTCCAGTTTTACATTCCGATGCTTAACTTCTGGTTTACTGTATCCCTTGGACCTTCCTATTGACGATGAAACACAGAAATTGCATCCGAATTTAATACAAAAGGCACAATGCCGACTTAAGTACAAGGGGACTGAAACTCTAACTTTATATGATTTGAACCTCTGCTGTGAGTCCAGTTTTAGATTCCGATGCTTAACTTCAGGTTTACTGTATCCATTGGACCTTCTTATTGACGATGAAACACAGAAATTGGATCCAAATTTAATACAAAAGGCACAATGCCGACTTAAGTACAAGAGGACTAATTTTCTAACTTTCTATGATTTGAACCCCTCCTGTGAGTCCAGTTTCAGATTCCGATGCTTAACTTCTGGTTTACTGTACCCCTTGGACCTTCTTATTGACGAGAAACACAGAAATTGCATCCGAATTTAATACAAAAAAAAAAAATGCCGACTTAAGTACAAGAGGACTGAAACTCTAACTTTCTATGATTTGATCCTCTGCTGTGGGTCCAGTTTTAGTTTCCGATGCTTCACTTCAGGTTTACTATATCCCTTGGATCTTCTTATTGACGATGAAACACAGAAATTGCATCCGAATTTAATACAAAAGGCACAATGCCGACTTAAGTACAAGAGGACTGAAACTCTAACTTTCTATGATTTGAACCTCTGCTGTGAGTCCAGTTTTAGTTTCCGATGCTTCACTTCAAGTTTACTGTATCCCTTGGACCTTCTTATTGACGATGAAACACAGAAATTGCATCCGAATTTAGTACAAAAGGCACAATGCCGACTTAAGTACAAGAGGACTGAAACTCTAACTTTCTATGATTTGAACCTCTGCTGTGAGTCTAGTTTTAGTTTCCGATGCTTCACTTCGGGTTTACTGTATCCCTTGGACCTTCTTATAGACGATGAAACATAGATATTGCATCCGAATTTAATAAAAAAGGCACAATGCCGACTTAAGTACAAGAGGACTGATACTCCAACTTTCTATGATTTGAACCTCTGCTGTGAGTCCAGTTTTAGTTTCCGATGCTTAACTTCTGGTTTACTGTATCCCATGGACCTCTTATTGACGATGAAACACAGAAATTGCATCCGAATTTAATACAAAAGGCTCAATGCCGACTTAAGTACAAGAGGACTGATACTCTAACTTTCTATGATTTGAACCTCTCCTGTGGGTCCAGTTTTAGATTCCGATGCTTCACTTCGGGTTTACTGTATCCCTTGGACCCTCTTATTGACGATGAAACACAGAAATTGCATCCGAATTTAATACAAAAGGCACAATGCCGACTTAAGTACAAGAGGACTGAAACTGTAACTTTCTATGATTTGAACCTCTGCTGTAAGTCCAGTTTAAGTTTCCGATGCTTCACTTCAGGTTTACTGTATCCCTTGGACCTTCTTATTGACGATGAAACCAGAAATTGCATCCGAATTTAATACAAAAGGCACAATGCCGACTTAAGTACAAGAGGACTGATACTCTAACTTTCTATGATTTGAAGCCCTCCTGTGAGTCCAGATTTAGTTTCCGATGCTTCACTTCAGGTTTACTGTATCCCTTGGACCTTCTTACTGACGATGAAAAACAGAAATTGCATCCGAATTTAATAAAAAATTCACAGTGCCGACTTAAGTACAAGAGGACTGATACTCTAACTTTCTATGATTTGAACCCCTCCTGTGAGTCCAGTTTTGGATTCCGATGCTTAACTTCTGGTTTACTGTATCCCTTGGACCTTCTTACTGATGATGAAACACAGAAATTGCATCCGAATTTAATTAAAAACGACACAATGACGAATTAAGTACAAGAGGACTGATACTCTAACTTTCTATGATTTGAACCCCTCCTGTGAGTCCAGTTTTAGTTTCCGATGCTTCACTTCAGGTTTACTGTATCCCTTGGACCTTCTTACTGACGATGAAACACAGAAGTTGCATCCGAATTTAATAAAAAAGGCACAATGCCGACCTAAGTACAAGTGGACTGATACTCTAACTTTCCATGATTTGAACCTCTGCTGTGAGTCCAGTTTTAGTTTCTGATGCTTCACTTCAGGTTTACTGTATCCCTTGGACCATCTTATTGTCGATGAAACACAGAAATTGCATCCGAATTTAATAAAAAAGGCACAATGCCGACTTAAGTACAAGAGGACTGATACTCTAACTTACTATGATTTGAACCCCTCCTGTGAGTCCAGTTTTAGATTCCAATGCTTAACGTCTGGTTTACTGTATCCCTTGGACCTTCTTATTGACGATGAAACACAGAAATTGCATCCGAATTTAGTAAAAAAGACACAATGCCGACTTAAGTACAAGAGGACTGATACTCTAACTTTCTATGATTTGAACCCCTCCTGTGAGTCCAATTTTAGATTCCGATGCTTCACTTCAGGTTTACTGTATGCCTTGGACCTTCTTATCGACGATAAAACACAGAAATTGCATCCGAAGTCAATACAAAAATCACAATGCCGACTTAAGTACAAGGCGACTGATACCCTAACTTTCTATGATTTGAACCTCTGCTGTGAGTCTAGTTTTAGTTTAAGAAGCTTCACTTCAGGTTTACTGTATCCCTTGGACCTTCGTATTGACGATGAATCACAGAAATTGCATCCGAAATTAATAAAAACGGCACAATGCCGACTTAAGTACAAGAGGACTGGTACTTTACTTTGTATGATTTGAACCCCTCCTGTGAGTCGAGTTTTAGATTCCGATGCTTAACTTCAGGTTTACTGTATCCCTTGGACCTTCTTATTGACGATGAAACACAAAAATTGCATCCGAATTTAATACAAAAGGCACAATGCCGGCTTAAGTACAAGAGGACTGAAACTCTAACTTTCTATGATTTGAACCACTGCTGTGAGACCAGTTTTAGATTCCGATGCTTCACTTCAGGTTTACTGTATCCCTTGGACCTTCTTATTGACGATGAAACACAGAAATAGCTTCCGAAGTCAATACAAAAATCACAATGCCGACTTAAATACAAGAGGACTGGTACTTTAACTTTCTGTGATTTGAACCCCTCCTGTGAGTCTAGTTTTAGATTCCGATGCTAAACTTCAGGTTTACTGTATCCCTTGGACATTCTTGTTGACGATGAAACACAAAAATTGCATCCGAATTTAATACAAAAGGCACAATGCCGACTTAAGTACAAGAGGACAAATACTCTAACTTTCTATGATTTGAACCCCTCCTGTAAGTCCAGTTTCAGATTCCGATGCTTAACTTCTGGTTTACTGTATCGCTTGGACCTTCTTATTGACGATGAAACACAGAAATTGGATCCGAATTTAATACAAAAGGCACAATGCCGACTTAAGTACAAGAGGACTGAAACTCTAACATTCAATGATTTGAACCTATGCTGTGAGTCCAGTTTCAGTTTCCTATGCTTCACTTCAGGTTTACTATATCCCTAGGATCTTCTTATTGACGATGAAACACAGAAATTGCATCCGAATTTAATACAAAAATCACAATGCCGACTTAAGTACAGGTGGACTGAAACTCTAACTTTCTATGATTTGAACCTCTGCTGTGAGTCCAGTTTTAGTTTCCGATGCTTCACTTCAGGTTTACTGTATCCCTTGGACCTTCTTATTGACGATGAAACACAGAAATCGCATCCGAATTTAATACAAAAGGCACAATGCCGACTTAAGTACAAGAGGACTGAAACTGTAACTTTCTATGATTTGAACCTCTGCTGTGAGTCCAGTTTAAGTTTCCGATGCTTCACTTCAGGTTTACTGTATCCCTTGGACCTTCTTACTGACGATGAAACACAGAAATTGCTTCCGAATTTAATAAAAAAGGCACAATGCCGACCTAAGTACAAGTGGACTGATACTCTAACTTTCCATGATTTGAACCTCTGCTGTGAGTCCAGTTTTAGTTTCTGATGCTTCACTTCAGGTTTACTGTATCCCTTGGACCTTCTTACTGACGATGAAAAACAGAAATTGCATCCGAATTTAATAAAAAATTCACAGTGCCGACTTAAGTACAAGAGGACTGATACTCTAACTTTCTATGATTTGAAGCTCTCCTGTGAGTCCAGATTTAGTTTCCGATGCTTCACTTCAGGTTTACTGTATCCCTTGGACCTTCTTACTGACGATGAAAAACAGAAATTGCATCCGAATTTAATAAAAAATTCACAGTGCCGACTTAAGTACAAGAGGACTGATACTCTAACTTTCTAGGATTTGAACCCCTCCTGTGAGTCCAGTTTTGGATTCCGATGCTTAACTTCTGGTTTACTGTATCCCTTGGACCTTCCTATTGACGATGAAACACAGAAATTGCATCCGAATTTAATACAAAAGGCACAATGCCGACTTAAGTACAAGAGGACTGAAACTGTAACTTTCTATGATTTGAACCTCTGCTGTGAGTTCCAGTTTAAGTTTCCGATGCTTCACTTCAGGTTTACTGTATCCCTTGGACCTTCTTATTGACGATGAAACACAGAAATTGCATCCGAATTTAATAAAAAAAGGCACAGTGCCGACTTAAGTACAAGAGGACTGATACTCTAACTTTCTATGATTTGAAAACCTCCTGTGAGTCCAGTTTTAGATTCCGATGCTTCACTTCAGGTTTACTGTATCCCTCGGACCTTCTTATTGACGATGAAACACAGATATTGCATCCGAATCAAATAAATAAGGCACAATGCCGACTTAAGTACAGGAGGACTGATACTCCAACTTTATATGATTTGAACCCCTCCTGTGAGTCCAGTTTTAGATTCCGATGCTTAATTTCAGGTTTACTGTATCCCTTGGACCTTCTTATTGACGATGAAACACAGAAATTGCATCCGAATTTAATTAAAAACGACACAATGACGACTTAAGTACAAGAGGACTGATTCTCTAACTTTCTATGATTTGAACCCCTCCTGTGAGTCCAGTTTTAGTTTCCGATGCTTCACTTCAGGTTTACTGTATCCCTTGGACCTTCTTACTGACGATGAAACACAGAAATTGCTTCCGAATTTAATAAAAAAGGCACAATGCCGACCTAAGTACAAGTGGACTGATACTCTAACTTTCCATGATTTGAACCTCTGCTGTGAGTCCAGTTTTAGTTTCTGATGCTTCACTTCAGGTTTACTGTATCCCTTGGACCATCTTATTGTCGATGAAACACAGAAATTGCATCCGAATTTAATAAAAAAGGCACAATGCCGACTTAAGTACAAGAGGACTGATACTCTAACTTACTATGATTTGAACCCCTCCTGTGAGTCCAATTTTAGATTCCGTTGCTTAACTTCAGGTTTACTGTATCGCTTGGAACTTCTTATTGACGATGAAACACAGAAATTGCATCCGAATTTAATAAAAAAGGCACAATGCCGACTTAAGTACGAGAGGACTGATACTCTAACTTACTATGATTTGAACCCCTCCTGTGAGTCCAATTTTAGATTCCGTTGCTTAACTTCAGGTTTACTGTATCGCTTGGAACTTCTTATTGACGATGAAAAACAGAAATTGCATCCGAATTTAATACAAAAGGCACAATGCCGGCTTAATTACAAGAGGACTGATACTCTTACTTTCTATGATTTGAACCCCTCCTGTGAGTCCAGTTTTAGTTTCCGATGCTTCACTTCAGGTTTACTGTATCCCTTGGACCTTCTTATTGACGATGAAACACAGAAATTGCATCCGAATTTAGTAAAAAAGACACAATGCCGACATAAGTACAAGAGGACTGATACTCTAACTTTCTATGATTTGAACCCCTCCTGTGAGTCCAATTTTAGATTCCGATGCTTCACTTCAGGTTTACTGTATGCCTTGGACCTTCTTATCGACGATAAAACACAGAAATTGCATCCGAAGTCAATACAAAAATCACAATGCCGACCTAAGTACAAGGCGACTGATACCCTAACTTTCTATGATTTGAACCTCTGCTGTGAGTCCAGTTTTAGTTTAAGAAGCTTCACTTCAGGTTTACTGTATCCCTTGGACCTTCGTATTGACGATGAATCACAGAAATTGCATCCGAAATTAATAAAAACGGCACAATGCCGACTTAAGTACAAGAGGACTGGTACTTTACTTTGTATGATTTGAACCCCTCCTGTGAGTCGAGTTTTAGATTCCGATGCTTAACTTCAGGTTTACTGTATCCCTTGGACCTTCTTATTGACGATGAAACACAAAAATTGCATCCGAATTTAATACAAAAGGCACAATGCCGACTTAAGTACAAGAGGACTGAAACTCTAACTTTCTATGATTTGAACCACTGCTGTGAGACCAGTTTTAGATTCCGATGCTTAACTTCAGGTTTACTGTATCCCTTGGACCTTCTTATTGACGACGAAACACAGAAATTGGATCCGAATTTAATACAAAAGGCACAATGCCGACTTAAGTACAAGAGGACAAATACTCTAACTTTCTATGATTTGAACCCCTCCTGTAAGTCCAGTTTCAGATTCCGATGCTTAACTTCTGTTTTACTGTATCCCTTGGACCTTCTTATTGACGATGAAACACAGAAATTGCATCCGAATTTAATACAAAAATCACAATGCCGACTTAAGTACAAGTGGACTGAAACTCTAACTTTCTATGATTTGAACCTATGCTGTAAGTCCAGTTTTAGTTTCCGATGCTTAACTTCAGGTTTACTGTATCGCTTGGAACTTCTTATTGACGATGAAAAACAGAAATTGCATCCGAATTTATTACAAAAGGCACAATGCCGGCTTAATTACAAGAGGACTGATACTCTAACTTTCTATGATTTGAACCCCTCCTGTGAGTCCAGTTTTAGTTTCCGATGCTTCACTTCAGGTTTACTGTATTCCTTGGACCTTCTTATTGACGATGAAACACAGAAATTGCATCCGAATTTAGTAAAAAAGACACAATGCCGACTTAAGTACAAGAGGACTGATACTCTAACTTTCTATGATTTGAACCCCTCCTGTGAGTCCAATTTTAGATTCCGATGCTTCACTTCAGGTTTACTGTATGCCTTGTACCTTCTTATCGACGATAAAACACAGAAATTGCATCCGAAGTCAATACAAAAATCACAATGCCGACTTAAGTACAAGGCGACTGATACCCTAACTTTCTATGATTTGAACCTCTGCTGTGAGTCCAGTTTTAGTTTAAGAAGCTTCACTTCAGGTTTACTGTATCCCTTGGACCTTCGTATTGACGATGAATCACAGAAATTGCATCCGAAATTAATAAAAACGGCACAATGCCGACTTAAGTACGAGAGGACTGGTACTTTACTTTGTATGATTTGAACCCCTCCTGTGAGTCCAGTTTTAGATTCCGATGCTTAACTTCAGGTTTACTGTATCCCTTGGACCTTCTTATTGACGATGAAACACAAAATTGCATCCGAATTTAATACAAAAGGCACAATGCCGACTTAAGTACAAGAGGACTAAAACTCTAACTTTCTATGATTTGAACCACTGCTGTGAGACCAGTTTTAGATTCCGATGCTTCACTTCAGGTTTACTGTATGCCTTGGACCTTCTTATCGACGATAAAACACAGAAATTGCATCCGAAGTCAATACAAAAATCACAATGCCGACTTAAGTACAAGGCGACTGATACCCTAACTTTCTATGATTTGAACCTCTGCTGTGAGTCCAGTTTCAGTTTAAGAAGCTTCACTTCAGGTTTACTGTATCCCTTGGACCTTCGTATTGACGATGAATCACAGAAATTGCATCCGAAATTAATAAAAACGGCACAATGCCGACTTAAGTACAAGAGGACTGGTACTTTACTTTGTATGATTTGAACCCCTCCTGTGAGTCCAGTTTTAGATTCCGATGCTTAACTTCAGGTTTACTGTATCCCTTGGACCTTCTTATTGACGATGAAACACAAAAATTGCATCCGAATTTAATACAAAAGGCACAATGCCGACTTAAGTACAAGAGGACTGAAACTCTAACTTTCTATGATTTGAACCACTGCTGTGAGACCAGTTTTAGATTCCGATGCTTAACTTCAGGTTTACTGTATCCCTTGGACCTTCTTATTGACGATGAAACACAGAAATTGGATCCGAATTTAATACAAAAGGCACAATGCCGACTTAAGTACAAGAGGACAAATACTCTAACTTTCTATGATTTGAACCCCTCCTGTAAGTCCAGTTTCAGATTCCGATGCTTAACTTCTGGTTTACTGTATCCCTTGGACCTTCTTATTGACGATGAAACACAGAAATTGCATCCGAATTTAATACAAAAATCACAATGCCGACTTAAGTACAAGTGGACTGAAACTCTAACTTTCTATGATTTGAACCTCTGCTGTGAGTCCAGTTTTAGTTTCCGATGCTTAACTTCAGGTTTACTGTATCGCTTGGAACTTCTTATTGACGATGAAAAACAGAAATTGCATCCGAATTTAATACAAAAGGCACAATGCCGGCTTAATTACAAGAGGACTGATACTCTAACTTTCTATGATTTGAACCCCTCCTGTGAGTCCAGTTTTAGTTTCCGATGCTTCACTTCAGGTTTACTGTATCCCTTGGACCTTCTTATTGACGATGAAACACAGAAATTGCATCCGAATTTAGTAAAAAAGACACAATGCCGACTTAAGTACAAGAGGACTGATACTCTAACTTTCTATGATTTGAACCCCTCCTGTGAGTCCAATTTTAGATTCCGATGCTTCACTTCAGGTTTACTGTATGCCTTGGACCTTCTTATCGACGATAAAACACAGAAATTGCATCCGAAGTCAATACAAAAATCACAATGCCGACTTAAGTACAAGGCGACGGATACCCTAACTTTCTATGATTTGAACCTCTGCTGTGAGTCCAGTTTTAGTTTAAGAAGCTTCACTTCTGGTTTACTGTATCCCTTGGACCTTCGTATTGACGATGAATCACAGAAATTGCATCCGAAATTAATAAAAACGGCACAATGCCGACTTCAGTACAAGAGGACTGGTACTTTACTTTGTATGATTTGAACCCCTCCTGTGAGTCGAGTTTTAGATTCCGATGCTTAACTTCAGGTTTACTGTATCCCTTGGACCTTCTTATTGACGATGAAACACAAAAATTGCATCCGAATTTAATACAAAAGGCACAATGCCGACTTAAGTACAAGAGGACTGAAACTCTAACTTTCTATGATTTGAACCACTGCTGTGAGACCAGTTTTAGATTCCGATGCTTAACTTCAGGTTTACTGTATCCCTTGGACCTTCTTATTGACGACGAGACACAGAAATTGGATCCGAATTTAATACAAAAGGCACAATGCCGACTTAAGTACAAGAGGACAAATACTCTAACTTTCTATGATTTGAACCCCTCCTGTAAGTCCAGTTTCAGATTCCGATGCTTAACTTCTGTTTTACTGTATCCCTTGGACCTTCTTATTGACGATGAAACACAGAAATTGCATCCGAATTTAATACAAAAATCACAATGCCGACTTAAGTACAAGTGGACTGAAACTCTAACTTTCTATGATTTGATCCTATGCTGTGAGTCCAGTTTTAGTTTCCGATGCTTAACTTCAGGTTTACTGTATCGCTTGGAACTTCTTATTGACGATGAAAAACAGAAATTGCATCCGAATTTAATACAAAAGGCACAATGCCGGCTTAATTACAAGAGGACTGATACTCTAACTTTCTATGATTTGAACCCCTCCTGTGAGTCCAGTTTTAGTTTCCGATGCTTCACTTCAGGTTTACTGTATTCCTTGGACCTTCTTATTGACGATGAAACACAGAAATTGCATCCGAATTTAGTAAAAAAGACACAATGCCGACTTAATTACAAGAGGACTGATACTCTAACTTTCTATGATTTGAACCCCTCCTGTGAGTCCAATTTTAGATTCCGATGCTTCACTTCAGGTTTACTGTATGCCTTGGACCTTCTTATCGACGATAAATCACAGAAATTGCATCCGAAGTCAATACAAAAATCACAATGCCGACTTAAGTACAAGGCGACTGATACCCTAACTTTCAATGATTTGAACCTCTGCTGTGAGTCCAGTTTTAGTTTAAGAAGCTTCACTTCAGGTTTACTGTATCCCTTGGACCTTCGTATTGACGATGAATCACAGAAATTGCATCCGAAATTAATAAAAACGGCACAATGCCGACTTAAGTACGAGAGGACTGGTACTTTACTTTGTATGATTTGAACCCCTCCTGTGAGTCCAGTTTTAGATTCCGATGCTTAACTTCAGGTTTACTGTATCCCTTGGACCTTCTTATTGACGATGAAACACAAAAATTGCATCCGAATTTAATACAAAAGGCACAATGCCGACTTAAGTACAAGAGGACTGAAACTCTAACTTTCTATGATTTGAACCACTGCTGTGAGACCAGATTTAGATTCCGATGCTTCACTTCAGGTTTACTGTATGCCTTGGACCTTCTTATCGACGATAAAACACAGAAATTGCATCCGAAGTCAATACAAAAATCACAATGCCGACTTAAGTACAAGGCGACTGATACCCTAACTTTCTATGATTTGAACCTCTGCTGTGAGTCCAGTTTTAGTTTAAGAAGCTTCACTTCAGGTTTACTGTATCCCTTGGACCTTCGTATTGACGATGAATCACAGAAATTGCATCCGAAATTAATAAAAACGGCACAATGCCGAGTTAAGTACAAGAGGACTGGTACTTTACTTTGTATGATTTGAACCCCTCCTGTGAGTCCAGTTTTAGATTCCGATGCTTAACTTCAGGTTCACTGTATCCCTTGGACCTTCTTATTGACGATGAAACACAAAAATTGCATCCGAATTTAATACAAAAGGCACAATGCCGACTTAAGTACAAGAGGACTGAAACTCTAACTTTCTATGATTTGAACCACTGCTGTGAGACCAGTTTTAGATTCCGATGCTTAACTTCAGGTTTACTGTATCCCTTGGACCTTCTTATTGACGATGAAACACAGAAATTGGATCCGAATTTAATACAAAAGGCACAATGCCGACTTAAGTACAGGAGGACAAATACTCTAACTTTCTATGATTTGAACCCCTCCTGTAAGTCCAGTTTCAGATTCCGATGCTTAACTTCTGGTTTACTGTATCCCTTGGACCTTCTTATTGACGATGAAACACAGAAATTGCATCCGAATTTAATACAAAAATCACAATGCCGACTTAAGTACAAGTGGACTGAAACTCTAACTTTCTATGATTTGAACCTCTGCTGTGAGTCCAGTTTTAGTTTCCGATGCTTAACTTCAGGTTTACTGTATCGCTTGGAACTTCTTATTGACGATGAAAAACAGAAATTGCATCCGAATTTAATACAAAAGGCACAATGCCGGCTTAATTACAAGAGGACTGATACTCTAACTTTCTATGATTTGAACCCCTCCTGTGAGTCCAGTTTTAGTTTCCGATGCTTCACTTCAGGTTTACTGTATCCCTTGGACCTTCTTATTGACGATGAAACACAGAAATTGCATCCGAATTTAGTAAAAAAGACACAATGCCGACTTAAGTACAAGAGGACTGATACTCTAACTTTCTATGATTTGAACCCCTCCTGTGAGTCCAATTTTAGATTCCGATGCTTCACTTCAGGTTTACTGTATGCCTTGGACCTTCTTATCGACGATAAAACACAGAAATTGCATCCGAAGTCAATACAAAAATCACAATGCCGACTTAAGTACAACGCGACTGATACCCTAACTTTCTATGATTTGAACCTCTGCTGTGAGTCCAGTTTTAGTTTAAGAAGCTTCACTTCAGGTTTACTGTATCCCTTGGACCTTCGTATTGACGATGAATCACAGAAATTGCATCCGAAATTAATAAAAACGGCACAATGCCGACTTAAGTACGAGAGGACTGGTACTTTACTTTGTATGATTTGAACCCCTCCTGTGAGTCCAGTTTTAGATTCCGATGCTTAACTTCAGGTTTACTGTATCCCTTGGACCTTCTTATTGACGATGAAACACAAAAATTGCATCCGAATTTAATACAAAAGGCACAATGCCGACTTAAGTACAAGAGGACTGAAACTCTAACTTTCTATGATTTGAACCACTGCTGTGAGACCAGTTTTAGATTCCGATGCTTAACTTCAGGTTTACTGTATCCCTTGGACCTTCTTATTGACGATGAAACACAGAAATTGGATCCGAATTTAATACAAAAGGCACAATGCCGACTTAAGTACAAGAGGACAAATACTCTAACTTTCTATGATTTGAACCCTTCCTGTAAGTCCAGTTTCAGATTCCGATGCTTAACTTCTGGTTTACTGTATCCATTGGACCTTCTTATTGACGATGAAACACAGAAATTGCATCCGAATTTAATACAAAAGGCACAATGCCGACTTAAGTACAAGAGGACTGAAACTCTAACATTCAATGATTTGAACCTATGCTGTGAGTCCAGTTTTAGTTTCCGATGCTTCACTTCAGGTTTACTGTATCCCTTGGATCTTCTTATTGACGATGAAACACAGAAATTGCATCCGAATTTAATACAAAAATCACAATGCCGACTTAAGTACAAGTGGACTGAAACTCTAACTTTCTATGATTTGAACCTCTGCTGTGAGTCCAGTTTTAGTTTCCGATGCTTCACTTCGGGTTTACTGTATCCCTTGGACCTTCTTATTGACGATGAAACACAGAAATCGCATCCGAATTTAATACAAAAGGCACAATGCCGACTTAAGTACAAGACGACTGAAACTGTAACTTTCTATAATTTGAACCCCTCCTGTGAGTCCGGTTTTAGATTCCGTTGCTTAACATCAGGTTTACTGTATCGCTTGGACCTTCTTATTGACGATGAAACACAGAAATTGCATCCGAATTTAATAAAAAAGGCACAATGCCGACTTAAGTACAAGAGGACTGATACTCTAACTTTCTATGATTTGAACCCCTCCTGTGAGTCCAGTTTTAGATTCCGATGCTTCACTTCAGGTTTACTGTATCCCTTGGACCTTCTTATCGACGATGAAACACAGAAATTGCATCCCAAGTCAATACAAAAATCACAATGCCGACTTAAGTACAAGGCGACTGATACCCTAACTTTCTATGATTTGAACCTCTGCTGTGGGTCCAGTTTTAGTTTAGGATGCTTCACTTCAGGTTTACTGTATCCCTTGGACCTTCTAATTGACGATGAAACAAAGAAATTGCATCCGAAATTAATAAAAACTGCACAATGCCGACTTAAGTACAAGTGGACTGAAACTCTAACTTTCTATGATTTGAACCTCTGCTGTGAGTCCAGTTTTAGTTTCCGATGCTTCACTTGAGGTTTACTGTATCCCTTGGACCTTCTTATTGACGATGAAACACAGAAATTGCATCCGAATTTAATACAAAAGGCACAATGCCGACTTAAGTACAAGAGGACTGAAACTGTAACTTTCTATGATTTGAACCTCTGCTGTGAGTCCAGTTTAAGTTTCCAATGCTTCACTTCAGGTTTACTGTATCCCTTGGACCTTCTTATTGACGATGAAACACAGAAATTGCAACCGAATTTAATACAAAAGGCACAATGCCGACATAAGTACAAGAGGACTGATACTCTAACTTTCTATGATTTGAAGCCCTCCTGTGAGTCCAGATTTAGTTTCCGATGCTTCACTCCAGGTTTACTGTATCCCTTGGACCTTCTTACTGACGATGAAAAACAGAAATTGCATCCGAATTTAATAAAAAAGGCACAGTGCCGACTTAAGTACAAGAGGACTGATACTCTAACTTTCTATGATTT
>NW_025725984.1:0-27122 GCF_021461395.2 Schistocerca americana | reverse complement strand
TTCATCGTCAATAAGAAGGTCCAAGGATACAGTAAACCTGAAGTTAAGCATCGGAATCCAAAACTGGACTCACAGGAGGGGTTCAAATCATAGAAAGTTATAGTATTAGTCCTCTTGGACTTATGTCGGCATTGTGCCTTTTTTATTAAATTCGGATGCAATTTCTGTGTTTCATCGTCAATAAGAAGGTCCAAGGGATACAGTAAACCTGAAGTGAAGCATCGGAAACTAAAACTGGACTCACAGCAGAGGTTCAAGTCATAGAAAGTTAGAGTATCACTCCTCTTGCACTTAAGTCGGCATTGTGCCTTTTGTATTAAATTCGGATGCAAGTTTTGTGTTTCATCGTCAATAAGAAGTCCACCGGATACAGTAAAGATGAAGTGAAGCATCGTAAAGTAAAACTGGACTCACTGCAGAGGTTCAACTCATAGAAAGTTAGAGTTTCAGTTTTCTTGTACTTAGGTCGGCATTGTGCCTTTTGCATTAAATTCGGATGCAATTTCTGTGTTTCATCGTCAATATGAAGGTCCAAGGGATACAGTAAACCTGAAGTTAAGCATCGGAATCTAAAACTGGACTCACAGGAGGGGTTCAAATCATAGAAAGTTAGAGTATCAGTCATCTTGTACTTAAGTCGGCATTGTGCCTTTTTTACTAATTCCGGGTGCAATTTCTGTGTTTCATCGTCAATAAGAAGGTCCAAGGGATACAGTAAACCTGACGTGAAGCATCGGAAACTAAAAACTGGACTCACAGCAGAGGTTCAAATCATAGAAAGTTAGAGTATCAGTCCTCTTGTACTTAAGTCGGCATTGTGCCTTTTCTATTAAATTCGGATGCAATTTCTGTGTTTCATCGTCAATAAGAAGGTCCAAGGGATACAGTAAACCTAAAGTGAAGCATCGGAAACTAAAACTGAACTCACAGCAGAGGTTCAAATCATAGAAAGTTAGAGTTTCAGTCCTCTTGTACATAAGTCGGCATTGTGCCTTTTGTATTAAATTCGGATGCAATTTCTATGTTTCATCTTCAATAAGAAGGTCCAAGGGATACAGTAAACCTGAAGTGAAGCATCGGAAACTAAAACTGGACTCACAGCAGAGGTTCAAATCATAGAGAGTGAGAGTTTCAGTCCTCTTGTTCTTAAGTCGGGAATTTGCCTTTTGTATTAAATTCGGATCCAATTTCTGTGTTTCATCGTCAATAAGAACGTCCAAGGGATACAGTAAACCTGAAGTGAAGCATCGGATACTAAAACTGGACTCACAGCAGAGGTTCAAATCATAGTAAGTTAGAGTTATAGTCCTCTTGTACTTAAGTCGGCATTGTGCCTTTTCTATTAAATTCGGATGCAATTTCTGTGTTTCATCGTCAATAATAAGGGCCAAGGGATACAGTAAACCTGAAGTTAAGCATCGGAAACTAAAACTGGACTCACAGCAGAGGTTCAAATCATAGAAAGTTAGAGTTTCAGTCCTCTTGTACGTAAGTCGGCATTGTGCCTTTTTTATTAAATTCGGATGTACATTCTGTGTTTCATCATCAATAAGAAGGTCCAAGGGATACAGTAAACCTGAAGTGAAGCATCGGAAACTAAAACTGGTCTCACAGCAGAGGTTCAAATCATAGAAAGTTAGGGTTTCAGTCCTCATGTACTTAAGTCGGCATTGTGCCTTTTTATTAAATTCCGATGCAATTTCTGTGTTTCATCGTCAATAAGAGGGTCCAAGGGAAACAGTAAACCCGAAGTGAAGCATCGGAATCTAAAACTGGACTCACAGGAGAGGTTCAAATCATAGAAAGTTAGAGTTTCAGTCCTTTGTTACTTAAGTCGGCATTGTGCCTTTTGTATTAAATTCGGATGTAATTTCTGTGTTTCATCGTCAATAAGAAGGTCCAAGGGATACAGTAAACCAGAAGTTAAGCATCGGAATCTAAAACTGGACTCACAGGAGGGGTTCAAACCATAGAAAATTAGAGTATCAGTCCTCTTGTACTTAAGTCGGCATTGTGCCTTTATTATTAAATTCGGATGCAATTTCTGTGTTTCATCGTTAATAAGAAGGTCCAAGGGATACAGTAAACCTGAAGTGAAGCATCGGAAACTAAAACTGGACTCACAGCAGAGGTTCAAGTCATAGAAATTTAGAGTATGAGTCCTCTTGCAGTTAAGTCGGCATTGTGCCTTTTGTATTAAATTCGGATGCAATTTTTGTGTTTCATCGTCAATAAGAAGATCTACCAGATACAGTAAACATGAAGTGAAGCATCGTAAAGTAAAACTGGACTCACAGCAGAGGTTCAAATCATAGAAAGTTAGAGTTTCAGTCCTCTTGTACTTAAGTCGGCATTGTGCCTTTTGTATTAAATTCGGATGCAATTTCTGTGTTTCATCGTCAATATGAAGGTCCAAGGGATACAGTAAACCTGAAGTTAAGCATCGGAATCTAAAACTGGACTCACAGGAGGGGTTAAAATCATAGAAAGTTAGAATATCAGTCCTCTTGTACTTAAGTCGGCATTGTGCCTTTTTTATTAATTCCGGGTGCAATTTCTGTGTTTCATCGTCAGTAAGAAGGTCCAAGGGATACAGTAAACCTGACGTGAAGCATCGGAAACTAAAACTGGACTCACAGCAGAGGTTAAAATCATAGAAAGTTAGAGTATCAGTCCTCTTGTACTTAAGTCGGCATTGTGCCTTTTCTATTAAATTCGGATGCAATTTCTGTGTTTCATCGTCAATAAGAAGGTCCAAGGGATACAGTAAACCTGAAGTGAAGCATCGGAAACTAAAACTGAACTCACAGCAGAGGTTCAAATCATAGAAAGTTAGAGTTTCAGTCCTCTTGTACTTAAGTCGGCATTGTGCCTTTTGTATTAAATTCGGATGCAATTTCTGTGTTTCATCGTCAATAAGAAGGTACAAGGGATACAGTAAACCTGAAGTGAAGCATCGGAAACTAAAACTGGACTCACAGCAGAGGTTCAAATGATAGAAAGTTAGAGTTTCAGTCCTCTTGCACATAAGTCGGCATTGTGCCTATTGTATTAAATTCGGATGCAATTTCTATGTTTCATCTTCAATAAGAAGGTCCAAGGGATACAGTAAACCTGAAGTGAAGCATCGGAATCTAAAACTGGACTCACAGCAGAGGTTCAAATCATAGAGAGTGAGAGTTTCAGTCCTCCTGTACTTAAGTTGGCATTGTGCCTTTTGTATTAAATTCGGATGCAGTTTCTTTGTTTCATCGTCAATAAGAAGGTCCAAGGGAAACAGTAAACCAGAAGTGAAGCATCGGAAACTAAAACTGGACTCACAGCAGAGGTTCAAATCATAGAAAGTTAGATTTTCAGTCCTCTTGTACTTAAGTCGGCATTGTGCCTTTTGTATTAAATTCGGATGCAATTTCTGTGTTTCATCGTCAATAAGAAGGTCCAAGGAATACAGTAAACCTGAAGTGAAGCATCGGAAACTAAAACTGGACTCACAGCAGAGGTTCAAATCGTAGAAAGTTACAGTTTCAGTACTCTTGTACCTAAGTCGGCATTGTGCCTTTTGTATTAAATTCGGATGCAATTTCTGTGTTTCATCGTCAATAAGAAGGTCCAAGGGATACAGTAAACCAGAAGTTAAGCATCGGAATCTAAAACTGGACTCACAGGAGGGGTTCAAATCAAAGAAAGTTATAGTATAAGTCCTCTTGTACTTAAGTCGGCATTTTGCCTTTTTTATTAAATTCGGATGCAATTTCTGTGTTTCATCGTCAATAAGAAGGTCCAAGGGATACAGTAAACCTGAAGTGACGCATCGGAAACTAAAACTGGACTCACAGCAGAGGTTCAAATCATAGAAAGTTAGAGTTTCAGTCCTCTTGTACTTAAGTCGGCAATGTGCCTATTGTATTAAATTCGGATGCAATTTCTGTGTTTCATCGTCAATAAGAAGGTCCAAGGGATACAGTAAACCTGAAGTTAAGCATCGGAATCTAAAACTGGACTCACAGGAGGGGTTCAAATCATAGAAAGTTAGAGTATCAGTCCTCTTGTACTTAAGTCGGCATTCCGCTTTTTTATTAAATTCGGATGCAATTTCTGTGTTTCATCGTCAATACGAAGGTCTAAGGGATACAGTAAACCTGAAGTGAAGCATCGGAAACTATAACTGGACTCACAGCAGAGGTTCAAATCTTAGAAAGTTAGAGTTTCAGTCCTCTTGTACTTAAGTCGGCATTGTGCCTTTTGTATTAAATTCGGATGCAATTTCGGTGTTTCATCGTCAATAAGAAGGTCCAAGGGATACAGTAAACCAGAAGTGAAGCATCGGAAACTAAAACTGGACTCACAGGAGTGGTTCAAATCGTAGAAAGTTAGAGTATCAGTCCTCTTGTACTTAAGTCGGCATTGTGCCTTTTTTATTAAATTCGGATGCAATTTCTGTGTTTCATCGTCAATAAGAAGGTCCAAGGGATACAGTAAACCTGAAGTTAAGCATCGGAAACTAAAACTGGACTCACAGCAGAGGTTGAAATCATAGAAAGTTAGAGTTTCAGTCCTCTTGTACTTAAGTCGTCATTGTGCCTTTTGTATTAAATTCGGATGCAATTTCTGTGTTTCATCGTCAATAAGAAGGTACAAGGGATACAGTAAACCTGAAGTGAAGCATCGGAATCTAAAACTGGACTCACAGGAGGGGTTCAAACCATAGAAAATTAGAGTATCAGTCCTCTTGTACTTAAGTCGGCATTGTGCCTTTTTTATTAAATTCGGATGCAATTTCTGTGTTTCATCGTCAATAAGAAGGTCCAAGGGATACAGTAAACCAGAAGTGAAGCATCGGAAACTAAAACTGGACTCACAGGAGGGGTTCAAATCGTAGAAAGTTAGAGTATCAGTCCTCTTGTACTTAAGTCGGCATTGTGCCTTTTTTATTAAATTCGGATGCAATTTCTGTAATTCATCGTCAATAGGAAGGTCCAAGGAATACAGTAAACCTGAAGTGAAGCAACGGAAACTAAACTGGACTCACAGCAGAGGTTCAAATCATAGAAAGATAGAGTTTCAGTCCTCCTGTACTTAAGTTGGCATTGTGCCTTTTGTATTAAATTCGGATGCAGTTTCTTTGTTTCATCGTCAATAAGAAGGTCCAAGGGAAACAGTAAACCAGAAGTGAAGCATCGGAAACTAAAACTGGACTCACAGCAGAGGTTCAAATCATAGAAAGTTAGATTTTCAGTCCTCTTGTACTTAAGTCGGCATTGTGCCTTTTGTATTACATTCGGATGCAATTTATGTGTTTCATCGTCAATAAGAAGGTCCAAGGAATACAGTAAACCTGAAGTGAAGCATCGGAAACTAAAACTGGACTCACAGCAGAGGTTCAAATCGTAGAAAGTTACAGTTTCAGTACTCTTGTACCTAAGTCGGCATTGTGCCTTTTGTATTAAATTCGGATGCAATTTCTGTGTTTCATCGTCAATAAGAAGGTCCAAGGGATACAGTAAACCAGAAGTTAAGCATCGGAATCTAAAACTGGACTCACAGGAGGGGTTCAAATCAAAGAAAGTTATAGTATAAGTCCTTTTGTACTTAAGTCGGCATTTTGCCTTTTTTATTAAATTCGGATGCAATTTCTGTGTTTCATCGTCAATAAGAAGGTCCAAGGGATACAGTAAACCTGAAGTGACGCATCGGAAACTAAAACTGGACTCACAGCAGAGGTTCAAATCATAGAAAGTTAGAGTTTCAGTCCTCTTGTACTTAAGTCGGCAATGTGCCTATTGTATTAAATTCGGATGCAATTTCTGTGTTTCATCGTCAATAAGAAGGTCCAAGGGATACAGTAAACCTGAAGTTAAGCATCGGAATCTAAAACTGGACTCACAGGAGGGGTTCAAATCATAGAAAGTTAGAGTATCAGTCCTCTTGTACTTAAGTGAGCATTCCGCTTTTTTATTAAATTCGGATGCAATTTCTGTGTTTCATCGTAAATACGAAGGTCTAAGGGATACAGTAAACCTGAAGTGAAGCATCGGAAACTATAACTGGACTCACAGCAGAGGTTCAAATCTTAGAAAGTTAGAGTTTCAGTCCTCTTGTACTTAAGTCGGCATTGTGCCTTTTGTATTAAATTCGGATGCAATTTCGGTGTTTCATCGTCAATAAGAAGGTCCAAGGGATACAGTAAACCTGAAGTTAAGCATGGGAATCTAAAACTGGACTCATAGGAGGGGCTCAAATCATAGAAAGTTAGAGTATCAGTCCTCTTGTACTTAAGTCGGCATTGTGCCTTTTTTATTAAATTCGGATGCAATTTCTGTGTTTCATCGTCAATAAGAAGGTCCAAGGGATACAGTAAACCTGAAGTTAAGCATCGGAATCTAAAACTGGACTCACAGGAGAGGTTCATATCATAGAAAGTTAGAGTATCAGTCCTCTTGTACTTAAGTCGGCAATGTGCCTTTTTTATTAAATTCGGATGCAATAACTGTGTTTCATCGTCAATAAGAAGGTCCAAGGGATACAGTAAACCTGCAGTTAAGCATCGGAAACTAAAAGTGGACTCACAGCAGAGGTTCACATCATAGAAAGTTAGAGTTTCAGTCCTCTTGTACTTAAGTCGGCATTGTGCCTTCTGTATTAATTTCGGATGTATTTTCTGTGTTTCATCGTCAATAAGAAGGTCCAAGGGATACAGTAAACCTGAAGTTAAGCATCGGAATCCAAAACTGGACTCACAGGAGGGGTTCAAATCATAGAAAGTTATAGTATTAGTCCTCTTGGACTTATGTCGGCATTGTGCCTTTTTTATTAAATTCGGATGCAATTTCTGTGTTTCATCGTCAATAAGAAGGTCCAAGGGATACAGTAAACCTGAAGTGAAGCATCGGAAACTAAAACTGGACTCACAGCAGAGGTTCAAGTCATACAGAGTTAGAGTATCAGTCCTCTTGCACTTAAGTCGGCATTGTGCCTTTTGTATTAAATTCGGATGCAATTTTTGTGTTTCATCGCCAATAAGAAGGTCCACCGGATACAGTAAAGATGAAGTGAAGCATCGTAAAGTAAAACTGGACTCACAGCAGAGGTTCAACTCATAGAAAGCTAGAGTTTCAGTTTTCTTGTACTTAAGTCGGCATTGTGCCTTTTGCATTACATTCGGATGCAATTTCTGTGTTTCATCGTCAATATGAAGGTCCAAGGGATACAGTAAACCTGAAGTTAAGCATCGGAATCTAAAACTGGACTCACAGGAGGGGTTCAAATCATAGAAAGTTAGAGTATCAGTCATCTTGTACTTAAGTCGGCATTGTGCCTTTTTTACTAATTCCGGGAGCAATTTCTGTGTTTCATCGTCAATAAGAAGGTCCAAGGGATACAGTAAACCTGAAGTGAAGCATCGGAAACTAAAACTGAACTCACAGCAGAGGTTCAAATCATAGAGAGTTAGAGTTTCAGTCCTCTTGTACTTAAGTCGGCATTGTGCCTTTTGTATTAAATTCGGATGCAATTTCTGTGTTTCATCGTCAATAAGAAGGTACAAGGGATACAGTACACCTGAAGTGGAGCATCGGAAACTAAAACTGGACTCACAGCAGAGGTTCAAATGATAGAAAGTTAGAGTTTCAGTCCTCTTGTACATAAGTCGGCATTGTGCCTTTTGTATTAAATTCGGATGCAATTTCTATGTTTCATCTTCAATAAGAAGGTCCAAGGGATACAGTAAACCTGAAGTGAAGCATCGGAAACTAAAACTGGACTCACAGCAGAGGTTCAAATCATAGAGAGTGAGAGTTTCAGTCCTCTTGTTCTTAAGTCGGGAATTTGCCTTTTGTATTAAATTCGGATGCAATTTCTGTGTTTCATCGTCAATAAGAACGTCCAAGGGATACAGTAAACCTGATGTGAAGCATCGGATACTAAAACTGGACTCACAGCAGAGGTTCAAATCATAGCAAGTTAGAGTTTCAGTCCTCTTGTACTTAAGTCGGCATTGTGCCTTTTCTATTAAATTCGGATGCAATTTCTGTGTTTCATCGTCAATAATAAGGGCCAAGGGATTCAGTAAACCTGAAGTTAAGCATCGGAAACTAAAACTGGACTCACAGCAGAGGTTCAAATCATAGAAAGTTAGAGTTTCAGTCCTCTTGTACGTAAGTCGGCATTGTGCCTTTTTTATTAAATTCGGATGTACATTCTGTGTTTCATCATCAATAAGAAGGTCCAAGGGATACAGTAAACCTGAAGTGAAGCATCGGAAACTAAAACTGGTCTCACAGCAGAGGTTCAAATCATAGAAAGTTAGGGTTTCAGTCCTCATGTACTTAAGTCGGCATTGTGCCTTTTTATTAAATTCCGATGCAATTTCTGTGTTTCATCGTCAATAAGAGGGTCCAAGGGAAACAGTAAACCCGAAGTGAAGCAACGGAAACTAAACTGGACTCACAGCAGAGGTTCAAATCATAGAAAGATAGAGTTTCAGTCCTCCTGTACTTAAGTTGGCATTGTGCCTTTTGTATTAAATTCGGATGCAGTTTCTTTGTTTCATCGTCAATAAGAAGGTCCAAGGGAAACAGTAAACCAGAAGTGAAGCATCGGAAACTAAAACTGGACTCACAGCAGAGGTTCAAATCATAGAAAGTTAGATTTTCAGTCCTCTTGTACTTAAGTCGGCATTGTGCCTTTTGTATTACATTCGGATGCAATTTATGTGTTTCATCGTCAATAAGAAGGTCCAAGGAATACAGTAAACCTGAAGTGAAGCATCGGAAACTAAAACTGGACTCACAGCAGAGGTTCAAATCGTAGAAAGTTACAGTTTCAGTACTCTTGTACCTAAGTCGGCATTGTGCCTTTTGTATTAAATTCGGATGCAATTTCTGTGTTTCATCGTCAATAAGAAGGTCCAAGGGATACAGTAAACCAGAAGTTAAGCATCGGAATCTAAAACTGGACTCACAGGAGGGGTTCAAATCAAAGAAAGTTATAGTATAAGTCCTTTTGTACTTAAGTCGGCATTTTGCCTTTTTTATTAAATTCGGATGCAATTTCTGTGTTTCATCGTCAATAAGAAGGTCCAAGGGATACAGTAAACCTGAAGTGACGCATCGGAAACTAAAACTGGACTCACAGCAGAGGTTCAAATCATAGAAAGTTAGAGTTTCAGTCCTCTTGTACTTAAGTCGGCAATGTGCCTATTGTATTAAATTCGGATGCAATTTCTGTGTTTCATCGTCAATAAGAAGGTCCAAGGGATACAGTAAACCTGAAGTTAAGCATCGGAATCTAAAACTGGACTCACAGGAGGGGTTCAAATCATAGAAAGTTAGAGTATCAGTCCTCTTGTACTTAAGTGAGCATTCCGCTTTTTTATTAAATTCGGATGCAATTTCTGTGTTTCATCGTAAATACGAAGGTCTAAGGGATACAGTAAACCTGAAGTGAAGCATCGGAAACTATAACTGGACTCACAGCAGAGGTTCAAATCTTAGAAAGTTAGAGTTTCAGTCCTCTTGTACTTAAGTCGGCATTGTGCCTTTTGTATTAAATTCGGATGCAATTTCGGTGTTTCATCGTCAATAAGAAGGTCCAAGGGATACAGTAAACCTGAAGTTAAGCATGGGAATCTAAAACTGGACTCATAGGAGGGGCTCAAATCATAGAAAGTTAGAGTATCAGTCCTCTTGTACTTAAGTCGGCATTGTGCCTTTTTTATTAAATTCGGATGCAATTTCTGTGTTTCATCGTCAATAAGAAGGTCCAAGGGATACAGTAAACCTGAAGTTAAGCATCGGAATCTAAAACTGGACTCACAGGAGAGGTTCATATCATAGAAAGTTAGAGTATCAGTCCTCTTGTACTTAAGTCGGCAATGTGCCTTTTTTATTAAATTCGGATGCAATAACTGTGTTTCATCGTCAATAAGAAGGTCCAAGGGATACAGTAAACCTGCAGTTAAGCATCGGAAACTAAAAGTGGACTCACAGCAGAGGTTCACATCATAGAAAGTTAGAGTTTCAGTCCTCTTGTACTTAAGTCGGCATTGTGCCTTCTGTATTAATTTCGGATGTATTTTCTGTGTTTCATCGTCAATAAGAAGGTCCAAGGGATACAGTAAACCTGAAGTTAAGCATCGGAATCCAAAACTGGACTCACAGGAGGGGTTCAAATCATAGAAAGTTATAGTATTAGTCCTCTTGGACTTATGTCGGCATTGTGCCTTTTTTATTAAATTCGGATGCAATTTCTGTGTTTCATCGTCAATAAGAAGGTCCAAGGGATACAGTAAACCTGAAGTGAAGCATCGGAAACTAAAACTGGACTCACAGCAGAGGTTCAAGTCATACAGAGTTCGAGTATCAGTCCTCTTGCACTTAAGTCGGCATTGTGCCTTTTGTATTAAATTCGGATGCAATTTTTGTGTTTCATCGCCAATAAGAAGGTCCACCGGATACAGTAAAGATGAAGTGAAGCATCGTAAAGTAAAACTGGACTCACAGCAGAGGTTCAACTCATAGAAAGCTAGAGTTTCAGTTTTCTTGTACTTAAGTCGGCATTGTGCCTTTTGCATTACATTCGGATGCAATTTCTGTGTTTCATCGTCAATATGAAGGTCCAAGGGATACAGTAAACCTGAAGTTAAGCATCGGAATCTAAAACTGGACTCACAGGAGGGGTTCAAATCATAGAAAGTTAGAGTATCAGTCATCTTGTACTTAAGTCGGCATTGTGCCTTTTTTACTAATTCCGGGAGCAATTTCTGTGTTTCATCGTCAATAAGAAGGTCCAAGGGATACAGTAAACCTGAAGTGAAGCATCGGAAACTAAAACTGAACTCACAGCAGAGGTTCAAATCATAGAGAGTTAGAGTTTCAGTCCTCTTGTACTTAAGTCGGCATTGTGCCTTTTGTATTAAATTCGGATGCAATTTCTGTGTTTCATCGTCAATAAGAAGGTACAAGGGATACAGTACACCTGAAGTGGAGCATCGGAAACTAAAACTGGACTCACAGCAGAGGTTCAAATGATAGAAAGTTAGAGTTTCAGTCCTCTTGTACATAAGTCGGCATTGTGCCTTTTGTATTAAATTCGGATGCAATTTCTATGTTTCATCTTCAATAAGAAGGTCCAAGGGATACAGTAAACCTGAAGTGAAGCATCGGAAACTAAAACTGGACTCACAGCAGAGGTTCAAATCATAGAGAGTGAGAGTTTCAGTCCTCTTGTTCTTAAGTCGGGAATTTGCCTTTTGTATTAAATTCGGATGCAATTTCTGTGTTTCATCGTCAATAAGAACGTCCAAGGGATACAGTAAACCTGATGTGAAGCATCGGATACTAAAACTGGACTCACAGCAGTGGTTCAAATCATAGCAAGTTAGAGTTTCAGTCCTCTTGTACTTAAGTCGGCATTGTGCCTTTTCTATTAAATTCGGATGCAATTTCTGTGTTTCATCGTCAATAATAAGGGCCAAGGGATACAGTAAACCTGAAGTTAAGCATCGGAAACTAAAACTGGACTCACAGCAGAGGTTCAAATCATAGAAAGTTAGAGTTTCAGTCCTCTTGTACGTAAGTCGGCATTGTGCCTTTTTTATTAAATTCGGATGTACATTCTGTGTTTCATCATCAATAAGAAGGTCCAAGGGATACAGTAAACCTGAAGTGAAGCATCGGAAACTAAAACTGGTCTCACAGCAGAGGTTCAAATCATAGAAAGTTAGGGTTTCAGTCCTCATGTACTTAAGTCGGCATTGTGCCTTTTTATTAAATTCCGATGCAATTTCTGTGTTTCATCGTCAATAAGAGGGTCCAAGGGAAACAGTAAACCCGAAGTGAAGCATCGGAATCTAAAACTGGACTCACAGGAGAGGTTCAAATCATAGAAAGTTAGAGTTTCAGTCCTTTTTTACTTAAGTCGGCATTGTGCCTTTTGTATTAAATTCGGATGCAATTTCTTTGTTTCATCGTCAATAAGAAGGTCCAAGGGATACAGTAAACCAGAAGTTAAGCATCAGAATCTAAAACTGGACTCACAGGAGGGGTTCAAACCATAGAAAATTAGAGTATCAGTCCTCTTGTACTTAAGTCGGCATTGTGCCTTTTTTATTAAATTCGGATGCAATTTCTGTGTTTCATCGTCAATTAGAAGGTCCAAGGGATACAGTAAATCTGAAGTGAAGCATCGGAAACTAAAACTGGACTCACAGCAGAGGTTCAAATCATAGAAATTGAGAGTATCAGTCCTCTTGCACTTAAGTCGGCATTGTGCCTTTTGTATTAAATTCGGATGCAATTTTTGTGTTTCATCGTCAATAAGAAGATCCACCAGATACAGTAAACATGAAGTGAAGCATCGTAAAGTAAAACTGGACTCACAGCATAGGTTCAAATCATAGAAAGTTAGAGTTTCAGTCCTCTTGTACTTAAGTCGGCATTGTGCCTTTTGTATTAAATTCGGATGCAATTTCAGTGTTTCATCGTCAATATGAAGGTCCAAGGGATACAGTAACCCTGAAGTTAAGCATCGGAATCTAAAACTGGACTCACAGGAGGGGTTAAAATCATAGAAAATTAGAATATCAGTCCTCTTGTACTTAAGTCGGCATTGTGCCTTTTTTATTAATTCCGGGTGCCATTTCTGTGTTTCATCGTCCATAAGAAGGTCCAAGGGATACAGTAAACCTGACGTGAAGCATCGGAAACTAAAACTGGACTCACAGCAGAGGTTCAAATCATAGAAAGTTAGAGTATCAGTCCTCTTGTACTTAAGTCGGCATTGTGCCTTTTCTATTAAATTCGGATGCAATTTCTGTGTTTCATCGTCAATAAGAAGGTCCAAGGGATACAGTAAACCTGAAGTGAAGCATCGGAAACTAAAACTGAACTCACAGCAGAGGTTCAAATCATAGAAAGTTAGAGTTTCAGTCCTCTTGTACTTAAGTCGGCATTGTGCCTTTTGTATTAAATTCGGATGCAATTTCTGTGTTTCATCGTCAATAAGAAGGTACAAGGGATACAGTAAACCTGAAGTGAAGCATCGGAAACTAAAACTGGACTCACAGCAGAGGTTCAAATGATAGAAAGTTAGAGTTTCAGTCCTCTTGTACATAAGTCGGCATTGTGCCTATTGTATTAAATTCGGATGCAATTTCTATGTTTCATCTTCAATTAGAAGGTCCAAGGGATACAGTAAACCTGAAGTGAAGCGTCGGAAACTAAAACTGGACTCACAGCAGAGGTTCAAATCATAGAGAGTGAGAGTTTCAGTCCTCTTGTTTTTAAGTCGGGAATTTGCCTTTTATATTAAATTCGGATGCAATTTCTGTGTTTCATCGTCAATAAGAACGTCCAAGGGATACAGTAAACCTGAAGTGAAGCATCGGAAACTAAAACTGGACTTACAGCAGAGGTTCAAATCATAGTAAGTTAGAGTTTCAGTCCTCTTGTACTTAAGTCGGCATTGTGCCTTTTGTATTAAATTCGGATGCAATTTCTGTGTTTCATCGTTAATAATAAGGTCCAAGGGATACAGTTAACCTGAAGTTAAGCATCGGAAACTAAAACTGGACTCACAGCAGAGGTTCAAATCATAGCAAGTTAGAGTTTCAGTCCTCTTGTACTTAAGTCGGCATTGTGCCTTTTGTATTAAATTCGGATGCAATTTCTGTGTTTCATCGTCAATAAGAAGGTTCAAGGGATACAGTAAACCTGAAGTGAAGCATCGGAATCTAAAACTGGACTCACAGGAGGGGTTCAAACCATAGAAAATTAGAGTATCAGTCCTCTTGTACTTAAGTCGGCATTGTGCCTTTTTTATTAAATTCGGATGCAATTTCTGTGTTTCATCGTCAATAAGAAGGTCCAAGGGATACAGTAAACCAGAAGTGAAGCATCGGAAACTAAAACTGGACTCACAGGAGGGGTTCAAATCGTAGAAAGTTAGAGTATCAGTCCTCTTGTACTTAAGTCGGCATTGTGCCTTTTTTATTAAATTCGGATGCAATTTCTGTGTTTCATCGTCAATAGGAAGGTCCAAGGAATACAGTAAACCTGAAGTGAAGCAACGGAAACTAAACTGGACTCACAGCAGAGGTTCAAATCATAGAAAGTTAGAGTTTCAGTCCTCCTGTACTTAAGTTGGCATTGTGCCTTTTGTATTAAATTCGGATGCAGTTTCTTTGTTTCATCGTCAATAAGAAGGTCCAAGGGAAACAGTAAACCAGAAGTGAAGCATCGGAAACTAAAACTGGACTCACAGCAGAGGTTCAAATCATAGAAAGTTAGATTTTCAATCCTCTTGTACTTAAGTCGGCATTGTGCCTTTTGTATTAAATTCGGATGCAATTTCTGTGTTTCATCGTCCATAAGAAGGTCCAAGGAATACAGTGAACCTGAAGTGAAGGATCGGAAACTAAAAGTGGACTCACAGCAGAGGTTCAAATCTTAGAAAATTACAGTTTCAGTACTCTTGTACCTAAGTCGGCATTGTGCCTTTTGTATTAAATTCGGATGCAATTTCTGTGTTTCATCGTCAATAAGAAGGTCCAAGGGATACAGTAAACCAGAAGTTAAGCATCGGAATCTAAAACTGGACTCACAGGAGGGGTTCAAATCATAGAAAGTTAGAGTATCAGTCCTCTTGAACTTAAGTCGGCATTGTGCCTTTTGTATTAAATTTGGATGCAATTTCTGTGTTTCATCGTCTATAAGAAAGTCCAAGAGATACAGTAAACCTGAAGTTCAACATCGGAATCTAAAACTGGTCTCACAGCATAGGTTCAAATCATAGAAAGTTAGAGTTTCAGTCCTCTTGTAATTAAGTCGGCATTGTGACTTTTTTTTTATAAAATTCGGATGCAATTTCTGTGTTTCATCGTCAATAAGAAGGTCCAAGGGATACAGTAGACCTGAAGTTAAGCATCGGAATCTAAAACTGGACTCACAGGACGGGTTCAAATCATAGAAAGTTAGAGTATCAGTCCTCTTGTACTTAAGTCGGCATTGTGCCTTTATTATTAATTTCGGATGCAATTTCTGTGTTTCATCGTCAATAAGAAGGTCCAAGGGATACAGTAAACCTGAAGTTCAGCATCGGAAACTAAAACTGGACTCACAGCAGAGGTTCAAATCATAGAAAGTTAGAGTTTTTAGTCCTCTTCTACTTAAGTCGGCATTGTGCCTTTTGTATTAACTTCGGATGCAATTTCTATGTTTTATCGTCAATAAGAAGGTCCAAGGGATACAGTATACCTGAAGTGAAGCATCGGAAACTAAAACTCGACTCACAGCAGAGGTTCAAATCATAGAAAGTTAGAGTTTCAGTCCTCTTGTACTTAAGTCGGCATTGTGCATTTTGTATTAAATTCGGATGCAATTTCTGTGTTTCATCGTCAATAAGAAGGTCCAAGGGATACAGTAAACCTGAAGTTAAGCATCGGAATCTAAAACTGGACTCACAGGAGGGGTTCAAATCATAGAAAGTTAGAGTATCAGTCCTCTTGTGCTTAAGTCGGCATTGTGCCTTTTGTATTAAATTCGGATGCAATTTCTGTGCTTCATCGTCAGTAAGAAGGTCCAAGGGATACAGTAAACCTGAAGTTAAGCATCGGAATCTAAAACTGGACTCACAGGAGGGGTTCAAATCATAGAAAGTTAGAGTATCTGTCCTCTTGTACTTTAGTCGGCATTGTGCCTTTTGTATTAAATTCGGATGCAATTTCTGTGTTTCATCGTCAATAAGAAGGTCCAAGGGATACAGTAAACCTGAAGTTAAGCATCGGAAAGAAAAACTGGACTCACAGCAGAGGTTCTAATGATAGAAAGTTAGAGTTTCAGTCCTCTTGTACATAAGTCGGCATTGTGCCTATTGTATTAAATTCGGATGCAATTTCTATGTTTCATCTTCAATAAGAAGGTCCAAGGGATACAGTAAACCTGAAGTGAAGCATCGGAAACTAAAACTGGACTCACAGCAGAGGTTCAAATCATAGAGAGTGAGAGTTTCAGTCCTCTTGTTCTTAAGTCGGGAATTTGCCTTTTGTATTAAATTCGGATGCAATTTCTGTGTTTCATCGTCAATAAGAACGTCCAAGGGATACAGTAAACCTGACGTGAAGCATCGGAAACTAAAACTGGACTCACAGCAGAGGTTCAAATCATAGTAAGTTAGAGTTTCAGTCCTCTTGTACTTAAGTCGGCATTGTGCCTTTTGTATTAAATTCGGATGCAATTTCTGTGTTTCATCGTCAATAATAAGGTCCAAGGGATACAGTAAACCTGAAGTTAAGCATCGGAAACTAAAACTGGACTCACAGCAGAGGTTCAAATCATAGAAAGTTAGAGTTTCAGTCCTCTTGTACGTAAGTCGGCATTGTGCCTTTTTTATTAAATTCGGATGTACATTCTGTGTTTCGTCGTCAATTAGAAGGTCCAAGGGATACAGTAAACCTGAAGTGAAGCATCGGAAACTAAAACTGGGCTCACAGCAGAGGTTCAAATCATAGTAAGTTAGAGTTTCAGTCCTCTTGTACTTAAGTCGGCATTGTGCCTTTTGTATTAAATTCGGATGCAATTTCTGTGTTTCATCGTCAATAATAAGGTCCAAGGGATACAGTAAACCTGAAGTTAAGCATCGGAATCTAAAACTGGACACACAGGAGGGGTTAAAACCATAGAAAATTAGAGTATCAGTCCTCTTGTACTTAAGTCGGCATTGTACCTTTTTTATTAAATTCGGATGCAATTTCTGTGTTTCATCGTCAATAAGAAGGTCCAAGGGATACAGTAAACCAGAAGTGAAGCATCGGAAACTAAAACTGGACTCACAGGAAGGGTTCAAATCGTAGAAAGTTAGAGTATCAGTCCTCTTGTACTTAAGTCGGCATTGTGCCTTTTTTATTAAATTCGGATGCAATTTCTGTGTTTCATCGTCAATAGGAAGGTCCAAGGAATACAGTAAACCTGAAGTGAAGCAACGGAAACTAAACTGGACTCACAGCAGAGGTTCAAATCATAGAAAGTTAGAGTTTCAGTCCTCCTGTACTTAAGTTGGCATTGTGCCTTTTGTATTAAATTCGGATGCAGTTTCTTTGTTTCATCGTCAATAAGAAGGTCCAAGGGAAACAGTAAACCAGAAGTGAAGCATCGGAAACTAAAACTGGACTCACAGCAGAGGTTCAAATCATAGAAAGTTAGATTTTCAGTCCTCTTGTACTTAAGTCGGCATTGTGCCTTTTGTATTAAATTCGGATGCAATTTCTGTGTTCCATCGTCAATAAGAAGGTCCAAGGAGTACAGTAAACCTGAAGTGAAGCATCGGAAACTAAAACTGGACTCACAGCAGAGGTTCAAATCATAGAAAATTACAGTTTCAGTACTCTTGTACCTAAGTCGGCATTGTGCCTTTTGTATTAAATTCGGATGCAATTTCTGTGTTTCATCGTCAATAAGAAGGTCCAAGGGATACAGTAAACCAGAAGTTAAGCATCGGAATCTGAAACTGGACTCACAGGAGGGGTTCAAATCATAGAAAGTTAGAGTATCAGTCCTCTTGAACTTAAGTCGGCATTGTGCCTTTTGTATTAAATTTGGATGCAATTTCTGTGTTTCATCGTCTATAAGAAAGTCCAAGGGATACAGTAAACCTGAAGTTCAACATCGGAATCTAAAACTGGTCTCACAGCAGAGGTTCAACTCATAGAAAGTTAGAGTTTCAGTCCTCTTGTACTTAAGTCGGCATTGTGTCTTTTTTATTAAATTCGGATGCAATTTCTGTGTTTCATCGTCAATAAGAAGGTCCAAGGGATACAGTAAACCTGAAGTTAAGCACCGGAATCTAAAACTGGACTCACAGGACGGGTTCAAATCATAGAAAGTTAGAGTATCAGCCTCTTGTACTTAAGTCGGCATTGTGCCTTTATTATTAATTTCGGATGCAATTTCTGTGTTTCATCGTCAATAAGAAGGTGCAAGGGATACAGTAAACCAGAAGTGAAGCATCGGAAAGTAAAACTGGACTCACAACAGACTTTCAAATCATAGAAAGTTAGAGTTTCAGTCCTCTTCTACTTAAGTCGGCATTGTGCCTTTTGTATTAACTTCGGATGCAATTTCTATGTTTTATCGTCAATAAGAAGGTCCAAGGGATACAGTATACCTGAAGTGAAGCATCGGAAACTAAAACTCGACTCACAGCAGAGGTTCAAATCATAGAAAGTTAGAGTTTCAGTCCTCTTGTACTTAAGTCGGCATTGTGCATTTTGTATTAAATTCGGATGCAATTTCTGTGTTTCATCGTCAATAAGAAGGTCCAAGGGATACAGTAAACCTGAAGTTAAGCATCGGAATCTAAAACTGGACTCACAGGAGGGGTTCAAATCATAGAAAGTTAGAGTATCAGCCCTCTTGTACTTAAGTCGGCATTGTGCCTTTTGTATTAAATTCGGATGCAATTTCTGTGTTTCATCGTCAGTAAGAAGGTCCAAGGGATACAGTAAACCTGAAGTTAAGCATCGGAATCTAAAACTGGACTCACAGGAGGGGTTCAAATCATAGAAAGTTAGAGTATCTGTCCTCTTGTACTTAAGTCGGCATTGTGCCTTTTGTATTAAATTCGGATGCAATTTCTGTGTTTCATCGTCAATAAGAAGGTCCAAGGGATACAGTAAACCTGAAGTTAAGCATCGGAAAGAAAAACTGGACTCACAGCAGAGGTTGAAATCATAGAAAGTTAGAGTTTCAGTCCTCTTGTACGTAAGTCGGCATTGTGCCTTTTGTATTAAATTCGAATGCAATTTCTGTGTTTCATCGTCAATAAGAAGGTCCAAGGGATACAGTAAACCTGAAGTGAAGCATCGGAAACTAAAACTGGACTCACAGCAGAGGTTCAAATCATAGAAAGTTAGAGTTTCAGTCCTCTTGTACTTAAGTCGGCATTGTGCCTTTTGTATTAAATGCGGATGCAATTTCTGTGTTTCATCGTCAATAAGAAGGTACAAGGGATACAGTAAACCTGAAGTGAAGCATCGGAAACTAAAACTGGACTCACAGCAGAGATTCAAATCATAGAAAGTTAGAGTTTCAGTCCTCTTGTACTTAAGTCGGCATTGTGCCTTTTGTATTAAATTCGGATGCAATTTCTATGTTTCATCGTCAATATGAAGGTCCAAGGGATACATTAAACCTGAAGTGAAGCATCGGAAACCAAAACTGGACTCACAGGAGAGGCTCAAATCATAGAAAGTTAGAGTTTCAGTCCTCTCGTACTTAAATCGGCATTGTGAATTTTGTATTACATTCGGATGCAATTTCTGTGTTTCATCGTCAATAAGAATGTCCAAGGGATACAGTAAACCTGAAGTTAAGCATCGGAAACTAAAACTGGACTCACAGCAGAGGTTCAAATCATAGAAAGTTAGAGTTTCATTCCACTTGTACGTAAGTCGGCATTGTGCCTTTTGTATTAAATTCGGATGCACATTCTGTGTTTCATCGTCAATAAGAAGGTCCAAGGGATACAGTAAACCTGAAGTGAAGCATCGGAAACTAAAACTGGTCTCACAGCAGAGGTTCAAATCATAGAAAGTTAGAGTTTCAGTCCTTATGTACTTAAGACGGCATTGTGACTTTTGTATTAAATTCGGATGCAATTTCTGTGTTTCATCGACAATAAGAGGGTCCAAGGGATACAGTAAACCCGAAATGAAGCATCGGAATCTAAAACTGGACTCACAGGAGAGGTTCAAATCATAGAAAGTTAGAGTATCAGTCCTCTTTTACTTAAGTCGGCATTGTGCCTTTTGTATTAAATTCGGATGCAATTTCTGTGTTTCATCGTCAATAAGAAGGTCCAAGGTATACAGTAAACCAGCGGTTAAGCATCGGAATCTAAAACTGGACTCACAGGTGGGGTTCAAATCATAGAAAGTTAGAGTATCAGTCCTCTTGTACTTAAGTCGCCATTGTGCCTTTTTTATTAAATTCGGATGCAATTTCTGTGTTTCATCGTCAATAAGAAGGTCCAAGGGATACAGTAAACCTGAAGTGAAGCATCGGAAACCAAAACTGGACTCACAGGAGGGGTTCAAATCTTAGAAAGTTAGAGTATCAGCCCTCTTGTACTTAGGTCGGCATTGTGCCTTTTTTATTAAATTCGGATGCAATTTCTGTGTTTCATCGTCAATAAGAAGGTCCAAGGGATACAGTAAACCTGAAGTTAAGCATCGGAAACTAAAACTGGGCTCACAGCAGAGGTTCAAATCATAGAAAGTTAGAGTTTCAGTCCTCTTGTACGTAAGTCGGCATTGTGCATTTGTATTAAATTCGAATGCAATTTCTGTGTTTCATCGTCAATAAGAAGGTCCAAGGGATACAGTAAACCTTAAGTGAAGCATCGGAAACTAAAACTGGACTCACAGCAGAGGTTCAAATCATAGAAAGTTAGAGATTCAGTCCTCTTGCACTTAAGTCGGCATTGTGCCTTTTGTATTAAATTCGGATGCAATTTCTGTGTTTCATCGTCAATACGAGGGTCCAAGGGATACAGTAAACCCGAAGTGAAGCATCGGAATCTAAAACTGGACTCACAGGAGAGGTTCAAATCATAGAATGTTAGAGTATCAGTCCTCTTGTACTTAAGTCGGCATTGTGCCTTTTCTATTAAATTCGGATGCAAATTCTGTGTTTCATCGTCAATTAGAAGGTCCAAGGGATACACTAAACCTGAAGTTAAGCATCGGAAACTAAAACTGGACTCACAGCAGAGGTTCAAATCATAGAAAGTTAGAGTTTCAGTCCTCTTGTACGTAAGTCGGCATTGTGCATTTGTATTAAATTCGAATGCAATTTCTGTGTTTCATCGTCAATAAGAAGGTCCAAGGGATACAGTAAACCTTAAGTGAAGCATCGGAAACTAAAACTGGACTCACAGCAGAGGTTCAAATCATAGAAAGTTAGAGATTCAGTCCTCTTGCACTTAAGTCGGCATTGTGCCTTTTGTATTAAATTCGGATGCAATTTCTGTGTTTCATCGTCAATACGAGGGTCCAAGGGATACAGTAAACCCGAAGTGAAGCATCGGAATCTAAAACTGGACTCACAGGAGAGGTTCAAATCATAGAATGTTAGAGTATCAGTCCTCTTGTACTTAAGTCGGCATTGTGCCTTTTCTATTAAATTCGGATGCAAATTCTGTGTTTCATCGTCAATTAGAAGGTCCAAGGGATACACTAAACCTGAAGTTAAGCATCGGAAACTAAAACTGGACTCACAGCAGAGGTTCAAATCATAGAAAGTTAGAGTTTCAGTCCTCTTGTACGTAAGTCGGCATTGTGCCTTTTGTATTAAATTCGGATGCACATTCTGTGTTTCATCGTCAATAAGAAGGTCCAAGGGATACAGTAAACCTGAAGTGAAGCATCGGGGAAACTAAAACTGGTCTCACAGCAGAGGGTTCAAATCATAGAAAGTTAGACTTTCAGTCCCCATGTACTTAAGTCGGCATTGTGCCTTTTGTTTTAAATTCGGATGCAATTCTGTGTTTCACCGTCAATAAGAAGGGTCCAAGGGATACAGTAAACCCGAAGTGAAGCATCGGAATCTAAAACTGGACTCACAGGAGAGGTTCAAATCATAGAAAGTTAGAGTATCAGTCCTTTTTTACTTAAGTCGGCATTGTGCCCTTTTCTATTAAATTCGGATGCAAATTCTGTGTTTCATCGTCAATTAGAAGGTCCTAGGGATACAGTAAACCCGAAGTTAAGCATCGGAAACTAAAACTGGACTCACAGCTGAGGTTCAAATCATAGAAAGTTAGAGTTCAGTCCTCTTGTACGTAAGTCGGCATTGTGCCCTTTTGTATTAAATTCGAATGAAATTTCTGGTGATTCATCGTCAATAAGAAGGTCCAAGGGATACAGTAAACCTGAGTGAAGCATCGGAATACTAAAACTGGACTCACAGCAGAGGTTAAAATCATAGAAAGTTAGAGTTTCTGTCCTCTTGTACTTAAGTCGACATTGTGCCTTTTGTATTGAATTCGGATGCAATTTCTGTGTTTCATCGTCAATAAGAAGGTACAAGGGATACAGTAAACCTGAAGTGAAGCATCTGAAACTAAAACTGGACTCACAGCAGAGGTCAAATCATAGAACGTTAGAGTTTCAGTCCTCTTGTACTTAAGTCGGCATTGTGCTTTTGTATTAAATTCGGACGCAATTTCTATGTTTCATCTTCAATAAGAAGGTCCAAGGGATACAGTAAACCTGAAGTGAAGCATCGGAAACTAAACTGGACTCACAGCAGAGGTTCAAATCATAGAAAGTGAGAGTTTCAGTTCTCTTGTACTTCAGTCGGCAATTTGCTTTTGTATTAAATTCGGATGCAATTTCTGTGTTTCATCGTCAATAAGAAGGTCCAATTGATACAGTAAAACCTGAAGTGAAGCATCGGAAACTAAAACTGGACTCACAGCAGAGCTTCAAATCATAGAAAGTTAGAGTTTCAGTCCTCTTGTACTTAAGTCGGCATTGTTTCCTTTTGTATTAAATTCGGATGCAATTTCTGTGTTTCATCGTCAATAAAAAGGTCCAAGGGATACAGTAAACCTGAAGTTAAGCATCGGAAACTAAACTGGACTGACAGCAGAGGTTCAAATCATAGAAAGTTAGAGTTTCAGTCCTCTTTTACTTAAGTCGGCATTGTGCCTTTTGTATTAAAATCGGATGCAATTTCTGTGTTTCATCGTCAATATGAAGGTCCAAGGGATACAGGAAACCAGAGGTTAAGCATCGGAATCTAAAACTGGACTCACAGGAGGGGTTCAAATCATAGAAAGATAGAGTATCAGTTCTCTTGTACTTAGTCGGCATTGTGCCTTTTTTATTAAATTCGGATGCAATTATCTGTGTTTCATCGTCAGTAGGAAGGTCCAAGGATACAGTAAACATGAAGTGAAGCATCGGAAACTAAAACTGGACCCACAGCAGAGGTTTAAATCATAGAACGTTAGAGTTTCAGTCCTCTTGTACTTAAGTCGGCACTGTGCCTTTTGTATTTAATTCGGATGCAATTTCTGTGTTCATCGTCAATAAGAAGGTCCAAGGGATACAGTAAACCTGAAGTGAAGCATCGGAAACTAAACTGGACTCTCAGCAGAGGTTCAAATCATAGAAAGTTATAGTTTCAGTCCTCATGTACTTAAGTCGGCATTGTGCCTTTTGTATTAAATTCGGATGCAATTTCTGTGTTTCATCGTCAATAAGAAGGTCCAAGGAATACAGTAAACCTGAAGTGAAGCATCGGAAACTAAAACTGGACTCTCAGCAGAGGTTCAAAATCATAGAAAGTTATAGTTTCAGTCCTCTTGTACTTAAGTCGGCATTGTGCCTTTTGTATTAAATTCGGATGCAATTTCTGTGTTTCATCGTCAATAAGAAGGTCCAAGGAATACAGTAAACCTGAAGTGAAGCATCGGAAACTAAAACTGGACCCACAGCAGAGGTTTAATCATAGAAAGTTAGAGTTTCAGTCCTCTTGTACTTAAGTCGGCACTGTGCCTTTTGTATTAAATTCGGATGCAATTTCTGTGTTTCATCGTCAATACGGGGTCCAAGCGATACAGTAAAACCGAAGTGAAGCATCGGAATCTATAACTGGACTCACAGGAGAGGTTCAAATCATAGAAAGTTAGAGTTTCAGTCCCACTTGTACATAAGTCGGCATTGTGCCTTTGTATTGAATTCGGATGCAATTTCTGTGTTTCATCGTCAATAAGAAGGTGCAAGGGATACAGTAAACCTGAAGTGAAGCATCGGAAACTAAAACTGGACTCACAGCAGAGCTTCAAATCATAGAAAGTTAGAGTTTCAGTCTTCTTGTACATAAGTCGGCATTGTGCCTTTGTATTAAAATCGGATGCAATTTCAGTGTTTCATCGTCAATAAGAAGGTCCAAGGGATACAGTAAACCTGAAGTTAAGCATCGGAAACTAAAAACTGGACTCACAGCAGAGGTTCTATTCATAGAAAGTTAAGAGTTTCAGTCCTCCTGTACGTAAGTCCGGCATTGTGCCTTTTGTATTAAATTCGGATGCACATTCTGTGTTTCATCGTCAATAAGAAGGTCCAAGGGATACAGTAAACCTGAAGTGAAGCATCGGAAGCTAAAACTGGTCTCACAGCAGAGGTTCAAATCATAGAAAGTTAGAGTTTCAGTCCTCATGTACTTAAGTCGGCATTGTGCCTTTTGCATTAAATTCGGATGCAATTTCTGTGTTTCATCGTCAATAAGAGACTCCAAGGGATACAGTAACCCGAAGTGAAGCATCGGAATCTAAACTGGACTCACAGGAGAGGTTCAAATCATAGAAAGTTAGAGTATCTGTCCTCTTGTACTTAAGTCGGCATTGTGCCTTTTTTATTAACGTCAGATGCAATTTCTGTCTTTCATCGTCAATAAGAAGGGTCCCAGGGTTACAGTAAACCTGAAGTGAAGCATCGGAAACTAAAACTGGACTCACAGCAGAGGTTCAAATCATAGAAAGTTAGAGTTTCAGTCCTCTTGTACGTAAGTTGGCATTGTGCCTTTTGTATTAAATTCGAATGCAATTTCTGTGTTTCATCGTCAATAAGAAGGTCCAAGGGATACAGCAAACCTTAAGTGAAGCATCGGAAACTAAAACTGGACTCACAGCAGAGGTTCAAATCATAGAAGGTTAGAGATTCAGTCCTCTTGCACTTAAGTCGGCATTGTGCCTTTTGTATTAAATTCGGGATGCAATTTCTGTGTTTCATCGTCAATAAAAAGGTCCAAGGAATACAGTAAACGTGTAGTGAAGCATCGGAAACTAAAACTGGTCTCACAGCATTGGTTCAAATCATAGAAAGTTAGAGTTTCAGTACTCTTGTACTTAAGTCGGCATTGTGCCTTTTGTATTAAATTCGGATGCAATTTCTATGTTTCATCGTCAATAAGAAGGTCCAAGGGATACAGCGTACCTGAGTGAAGCATCGGAAACTAAAACTGCACTCACAGCAGAGGTTCAAATCATAGAAAGTTACAGTTTCAGTCTCTTGTACTTAAGTCGGCATTGTGCCTTTTGTATTAAAATTCGGATGCAATTTCTGTGTTTCATCGTCAATAAGAGGGTCCAAGGGATACAGTAAACCTGAAGTGAAGCATCAAAATCTAAAAGTGGACTCACAGGAGAGGTTCAAATCCATCGAAAGTTAGAGTATCAGTCCTCTTGTACTTAAGTCGGCATTGTGCTTTTTTTATGAAATTCGGATGCAATTTCTGTGTTTCATCGTTAATAGGAAGGTCCAAGGGATACAGTAAACATGAAGTGAAGGCATCGGAAACTAAAACTGGACCCACAGCAGAGGTTTAAATCATAGAAAGTTAGAGTTTCAGTCCTCTTGTACTTAAGTCGGCATTGTGCCTTTTGTATTAATTCGGATGCAATTTCTGTGTTTCATCGTCAATAAGCAAGGTCCAAGGGATACAGTAAACCTGAAGTGAAGCATCGGAAACTAAAACTGGACTCACAGCAGAGCTTCAAATCATAGAAAGTTATAGTTTCAGTCCTCTTGTACTTAAGTCGGCATTGTGCCTTTTGTATTAAATTCGGATGCAATTTCTGTGTTTCATCGTCAATAAGAAGGTCCAAGGTATACAGTAAACCTGAAGTGAAGCATCGGAAACAAAAACTCGACCCACAGCAGAAGTTCAAATCATAGAAAGTTAGAGTTTCAGTCCTCTTGTACTCAAGTCGTCATTGTGCCTTTTGTATTAAATTCGGATGCAATTTCTGTGTTTCATCGTCAATAGAAGGTCCAAGGGATACAGTAAACCTGAAGTAAGCATCGGAAACTAAAATTGGACTCACAGCACAGATTCAAATCATAGAAAGTTAGAGATTCAGTCCTCTTGCACTTAAGTCGGCATAGTGCCTTTTTGCATTAAATTCGGATGCCATTTCTGTGTTTCATCGTCAATACCAGGGTCCAAGCGATACAGTAAAACCCGAAGTGAAGCATCGGAATCTAAAAACTGGACTCACAGGAGAGGTTCAAATCATAGAAAGTTAGAGTTTCAGTCCTCTTGTACTTAAGTCGGCATTGTGCCTTTTGTATTGAATTCGGATGCAATTTCTGTGTTTCAATCGTAAATAAAAAGGTCCAAGGAATACAGTAAACCTGTAGTGAAGCATCGGAAACTAAAACTGGACTCACAGCAGAGGTTCAAATCATAGAAAGTTAGAGTTTCATTACTCTTGTACTTAAGTCGGCATTGTGCCTTTTTCTGTTAAATTCGGATGCAATTTCTGCTTTTCATCGTCAATAAGAAGGTCGAAGGGATACAGTAAACCAGAAGTTAAACATCGGAATCTAAAACTGGACTCACAGGAGGGGTTCAAATCATAGAATGTTAGACTATCAGTCCTCTTGTACTTAAGTCGGCATTGTGCCTTTTGTATTGACTTCGGATGCAATTTCTATGTTCCATCGTCAATAAGAAGGTCCAAGGGATACAGTATACCAGAAGTGAAGCATCGGAAACTAAAACTGGACTCACAGGAGAGGTTCAAATCATAGAAAGTTAGAGTATCTGTCCTCTTGTACTTAAGTCGGCATTGTGCCTTTTTTATTAACGTCAGATGCAATTTCTGTCTTTCATCGTCAATAAGAAGGTCCCAGGGTTACAGTAAACCTGAAGTGAAGCATCGGAAACTAAAACTGGACTCACAGCAGAGGTTCAAATCATAGAAAGTTAGAGTTTCAGTCCTCTTGTACGTAAGTTGGCATTGTGCCTTTTGTATTAAATTCGAATGCAATTTCTGTGTTTCATCGTCAATAAGAAGGTCCAAGGGGATACAGCAAACCTTAAGTGAAGCATCGGAAACTAAAACTGGACTCACAGCAGAGGTTCAAATCATAGAAGGTTAGAGATTCAGTCCTCTTGCACTTAAGTCGGCATTGTGCCTTTTGTATTAAATTCGGATGCAATTTCTGTGTTTCATCGTCAATAAAAAGGTCCAAGGAATACAGTAAACGTGTAGTGAAGCATCGGAAACTAAAAACTGGTCTCACAGCATTGGTTCAAATCATAGAAAGTTAGAGTTTT